>NC_000076.6:48798042-49098042 GCF_000001635.26 Mus musculus | reverse complement strand
AAACACCTGGTCATAATATATATATTAATTTTAATTATAATAAAAATGCTAATTACTTTCATACATAATATCAAACAATGAAAAAACTCTAGGTTGGAAGCATGTAAGAGTTCTCAGCATTTTCTAGAGGAAAAATCAAAAGCAAAGAGAAGCTAATACCTGTTCTAGGCAACATCAGAACCTATGAATTGAGAGGATGAATGGAGGCTCATGGACTTCAGCTATAGAAACCAACAAGGATGGAGACACCAGAGGTTTTATACCCACATTTACTACCACTAAATAATCAGTATCTCCCTGGGAACACCAAAGAAACACACATAATTACCACTGAACAACCCTAACTCTCATGGGAACACAAGAGAAATATAGTCTAGTTTATAAATGTGTAAAATGAAGAATAGTTTATTGATGGGAATATTTCAGATATTTTGTTGCTCACTTATATCTACATATAAGTGCATATGTAATAAAAATTCATATCCCATGGCACCATTCTTGGGTGGTATAGATATGAAACATTGCTGGTTTCAAAATGTTTAAGGATTGTGTCAACTTTTGATGTCTGTTTACTTTGAAATATATTGTAACTGCAGAAAAGTGCATATACAAGGCATATATACACAGAATTGCTGCTAGTTGTTATAGTTTTAAACACAGTTATTGTGCCATTTAACCCAGGCTCAATGAAAGTTCTCTGACTTGCTGATAACATTTTCAGGGAAGAAATTACAGTGATCTTTGATCATGAAATGTATAATTAACTCATCTGTGTTTGACTATGCCAATAGAGTGTGTACAGCATTGTAGAGAAACAGTCTTGGGATTTTGTGGCAGCTTTTAAAGGTAGAATCATAGCAATGAAAACTTTGGTTATGCCTGTCCTACCTAAATGTATACAAAATTTGAACCATTTTCCTCCATTGTGAGCTGATACGTGACCAGATCTGCAGACATGTAAAATTGTGAAGTTATTCCCTTGTCTTTAGGTATTTGCCTCAATGCAAATTCAAATGTAATAATTTTTTTTATTTCTCTTAAAATATGTCAGTTAATTATTTGATTTTTTCTCAATTTTGGTGGTTTTATAGAAATGCTGAATAGGCTCAATGGGTTTTAGATGTTTTATGTCTATTATTCTACTCTAGTCTATAATTATCTGGATATTCATTGACTCCTAGCTCAAAATTAGTTCCTTGGAAAATTTGAAGACTTTCCACTATTTCCTCTTCCCCCTCATCTATTTCCCATTTTCTCCCCCATTTCCATCTCTTTCCCCCATTCCTCATCCTTTATATATATATATATATATATATATACATATATATATATATATATGTGTGTGTGTGTGTGTGTGTGTGTGTGTGTGTGTGTGTGTGTGTACTTGCTTTTTTATTATCTTGTCTAATGTTGAGATTGCTGTGGAAAACCTAAAATCATGATCAGATGGTCACAGTTCTTTGATCATCTTCTTCTTCTTCTTCTTCTTCTTCTTCTTCTTCTTCTTCTTCTTCTTCTTCTTCTTCTTCTTCTTCTTCTTCTTCTTCCTCTTCCTCCTCCTCCTCCTCTTCCTCCTCCTCTTCCTCTTCGTCGTCTTCTCCTTCTCCTCCTTCTTTTCCTTCTCTTCCTCCACCTCTTCCTTTCTTCTTCTTTTCCCTCTTCTTCCTCC
The DNA here is from genome assembly GCF_000001635.26 of Mus musculus. Lineage (NCBI taxonomy): Eukaryota > Metazoa > Chordata > Mammalia > Rodentia > Muridae > Mus > Mus musculus. Next base: position 49,096,373 of record NC_000076.6, on the reverse strand, counting down.
TTCTCTTGTGCCTCCTCTTTTTGTTTTTCTTACTTCTCTCTTTGTCTCTATCTCTATGTTTCTGTTTCTTTGTCTCTGTCTCTCTCTCTGTGTCTCTGTCTGTCAGTCTCTGTCGGCCTGTCTGTCTTTCTCTCTGTCTCAGATGTAGATTGATCTGTATCAATTGTACTAACCCTTACTAGACTCCTTAATAAAGCTACTATTTTTCAATTTTAAGAAAAGACCTTGAAATAATACTTCATTGTCTTCCTTTCTTCATATTTCCTTTGTTCTCTCTAAATCTGTTCTTATGACTTGTAATTACTTAACTTTGAATCTTCAGTCTATTTACTTTTCTATTTCTCTATATTGTTATTTTAAGTCTATAATCTAAAATACTTTTTTAGTTTCTCCTATCTTTGACATTGTTTTAATTTCTGTAAGTTACTGTTTAATTCCTATGACATCTTCACTTATATCATAGTAGTTGATCATAATTGTTCTTTATTCCCATCATTAGGAAAAGACATTGTATATTCCTGTTCTTTTCTATTTTTTTCACCTGAGTTGAAGGTATTATTGAGATAACAGTTGAGTCATTTACCCTCCAGTTACTCCTCCCAGTTCTTTTCACTTTCTCTCCCACATGTATCTACTTCCTGTTTGTCTCTCATTCAAAAAGGAAAGGCCTCTAAGAGATAACAGCAAAATTTAACAACATAAAATATAATAACATAAAACACACAAGCAAAAACTGTCACATCAAAGTTGAACAAGATAAACCAACAAAACAAAAAGAGCCTCAAGAAGGCAGAAGAATCAGAGAGCCTCTTGTTCACTTACCTCAGTTGAATTAGAATTGGTTCTTATCCTGTGGGTAGTGACCCATTTAGAGGTAGAATGACCCTTTCTTAAAGTTTTCCTAAGACAATCAGACAATATAGATGTTTACATTATGATTTATAAATAGCAAAATTATAGTTATGAAATAGAGGCAAAAATAATTTTATGGTTTTGGGTCATTACAACATTAAGAACCATATTTGAGGGTTCTAGCCTTAGGAAGGTTGAAAACCACTGAATTATAAAGGGCCTTGTCTCCTTGTGTCCTCTACCCTTTTGAATCTTTCACATTTCTCACCTCATCTTCTGTGGGTGGGATTTAGTGGAGACATCCCACTGAAAGCTGTGTTCCAAATGCATCTGTTTGTTAAATGTCATCCGTCAACTCTTACTGTTCTCTTTATGATGATGTAAAGTAGAATAAACATCACTGGCAAATTTTTGTTTATGTTAAGTTGTGACAGAATGTTCATCTAACTTGAGTAATCCTGTAGGTGAATATATGTGGACTACTTGATGAATAATCTGTCCAAGTACCTCCGTTTGGTTTTTACTTCTTGGGTATATTAGATTTGCAGAGAGGTGTCTTTTAACTTCATTCCTAATGCCTTGAAATCCTGATCACTATATTTCAGCCACCAGAGTCAAGAACTTATCACTGCAAATTCTGCCCTGTGTGTGAGTGAATAAAGCAATTTTTGTCCCATTTATTCTGAAAATTTGCGTTTAATTATATCTCACATTCTTCATACTAGAATATACATTTTCCTCTTTTAAAAATATGCACACCTGACAGACTGTGTTTGAAATAGTGGGAACACCATACTCTATGGTTCCAGTGTCTGTTTTGACCATCACATTACTATCTTCTCTCCCAAGGGCCAAGTCTACCAAGTGGAATATGCCTTTAATGCTATTAACCAGGCTGGTCTTATACTTGTAGCTGTCAGAGGAAAAGACTGCTCAGGTTTTGTCACATAGATGAAAGTACATGACAAATTACTAGATTCCAACACACTTGTTGAAGATAACTGAAACCAGTGGTTGTATAATGATGGGAGTAACAGCTGACAGACTCCAGGTACAAATGGCACACTATGAGGTAGTTAATTGGAAAGACAAAGGTAACTATGAGTTTCCTGTGGACATGCTATGTAAAAGAATTGCTGATATTACTCAAGTCAACACACAGAATAATGAAATGAGGCTGCTTCATTGTTGTTTGATTTTTTTTTACTGGTATAAATGAAAAAACAAGGCCCTCAAGTGTACTAGTGGAATCCTATAGGTGTTAAGCCATGACAGCAGAAGTTAAATGAATATAACCAACCAGCTTCCTTGAAAACAATAAGTGAGGAAGAAAATTGATTGGATATTTGAATAAACATTTAGATAATGTAATTACATGTCTGCCTACTATTCTGTCGATTGGTTTCAAACTTTCAGAAATAGAAATTGGAAGAGTTAGAGTTGAAAATACTCGATTCAGGATTCTTACAGAAGCAGAGATTGGCACTCATCTTGTTGTTCTAGCAGAGAGACTGAACATTGTCATCAGTTTACCAAATCTGTGATGCCACTTGCCTGTGTGTTTGATAAAAACCAACATCATAGAGGCTCCACAGCTTAAAATGGAACCTCTTCCACTCCTGCCACTGAGCTGCTTAGGACTCTGTATAAATAAAAACAGTCCTTTTGGAAAAATAAATATGTACACTGTACTTAAAAATAAACACATGAAATTTTTATGTGCTACGTTAAAACCTAACTCCAAAATTTAAAGAAACGCTACAATTGTCCACATCCATTAAAAGACTCCTTGTTATTTTATGTTCTCTTTTGTACCACTATTAAATTGATTCTCTATTGCTATTTCCTGTTTCTTTGGTGGTTTTCTGACATAACTGTGTGATCCCTGATTTTTACTCAGCTCTCTTTGATGAGTTCTGCATCTGTGTATGTATGTATGTATCATTTTCTGGGATGATCTTTGGCTTCCAACATTTTGTTTCATTTCTCCTCATTGTTCTTGACATATTTATATTTAAACTTCCTCATTACTATAATTTTTATATAGAACAAAATTTTATATGCATAATGTACTCTTGTCTGAATTCACTCTTGTCTGCAGCTAGAACTCTTTCTTTAAAAACCATTATTCAGAAATCTAGTTTTTAACCAAATAAAATGTGGACGTACTGTGTTCAAGTTACATTCATACCGAATAGGATTAGTTCTTAAAATGAAAAAAAGAGTACATACCTGTTACTACTTATTTCTTATCAAACATATTCCAACTCTATGTGTAAGAAAAATATTTTTACAATTCAACTGAATTTTACTTTAATAAAAATACTGAAAAAAATGGAATGTAAGAACATTTTTGAAAAAAATTCTATTTTAGTATCTGTCATATAATGATGTTTAAAATCCACTGTAACATATATATTGAGGATATATTTCCAGTTCAAAACACTAAGACCACTATAAGTTTGATCTAATAAAGCTTAAGAAAAGTGTTATAGTGTACATTAGTAAGCTTTCTTTGAGAACTACCCAAGACTGTAAGGTTTTAAGAATCAGAGTTAATATATCTCCTCACACTATCTTTCTTTCTTTTTTTTTCCATTTTTTATTAGGTATTTAGCTCATTTACATTTCCAATGCTATACCAAAAGTCCCCCATACCCACCCACCCCCACTCCCCTACCCACCCACTCCCCCTTTTTGGCGCTGGCGTTCCCCTGTACTGGGGCATATAAAATTTGCGTGTCCAATGGGCCTCTCTTTCCAGTGATTGCCGACTAGGCCATCTTTTGATACATATGCAGCTAGAGTCAAGAGCTCCGGGGTACTGGTTAGTTCATAATTCATACTTATTATAACCCTAATTTAAAAGAGACTTTAAACATACATCTCTGGCTCATTTCAAAACTAATCACTGCTTTTGGATATTTTAATGGAGATTTTTTATATTATTCTAAAATTACAACATTGGCAGTTGCTAATATTTAGACTTAAGATTAATTTTATCATTTACTATATAATTAAACATAATTAAGTCACTGAAAAAATTAAGTCATTTCATCTTAGATATAATTATAAATTAAGTTATTAAATATAAGATTCATCTTGCTCATATTTTATCTATACATTTTAAGACTATTTTTGTTGTTTACAGTGTGTTTCAGCATTTAAGTTTTTATACAGTTTAAGTTAGATGTTATGACTCAAGACAGGGTGTATATGTATGTGTGTGTTTGTGTGTGTGTGTGTTTGTGTGTTTGTGTGTGTTTGTGTGTGTGTGTGTGTATGTATGTAGAAGGAAGTACTAAAGGAAAAAAATGTCTTTTTCTCTTGAGAGAAACACATTATACAATAACGAAATTAGTTATATTCCACCTTCTTATATGGGAAGTTGGGAAATGTAGACATTAATTCAAGTAGAAGTATGCTTAAAATCAAAGGCTTTGTCATTGAGAAAAATTTGAAAATAGAGAAAAATTGTGATTTTGGTTGCCCTGGTATTTCTAGGATCTCATTTCTGTTTGTATACTCTGCTTGTTCTGCTCGTCACGTTCTTTGCTTACTTATTCTAGCTTCTTCTTTAATTAATCAGCGCCTTGTAATTTTAAATGTTCTTATTTACATATATCTCTTTCTATAAAAGAAAGTTGTGTTTACTAATATGACTCTTTTGAAATCTATCAAGACAGGAGACACCTGGTAGTTTGTCTGAGCTACTGAGTATCTTTTGTTTAGTTATATATGTCTACTTTATGTAGGTATCACTCACTTCTGCTTCTAAGAAGTCCTTTCCAACCTTTTATGTTATCAATATGATGGAAGTTGACATTTACCCAAATTATGAACCAATTATAAACTTGTTAATTTATGTTAATAATCCCAGAATGGAGGGAGAAGGACCTCCCAAGGCCCCACCACAAGCTGAAGAGCTACTGACAGTTGATGGTTACTGAAGGGGGAAGAGTTATTTTTCTATAGTTATGTAGTCACTTGTAGCTTGTCAGTGTACCAGTGGATGGCTCCACACTGAGAGGAGTTGGAGAGAAGGAAGAAGGGAATAGATGTGTTCAGATTACATTGTATGTATTTGTAAACTATTTTCAAATGGTTAAAATTCATAACATAGATTATAACAGTTAACATAAATTAAAAACCAGATCCTCTGGTTCCAGTGATGATTAAAATGATTTTGATGCTGCCTTTCATGGTTTCAGAAGAGACAGACTTTAGCAAAATATGACACTAAATGAATAAATAAAAACTGCCAAGTGCTTTTACAAGAGGAGCTCCCTTAAGTCAAACTCTACTGTTTGATGATATGCCTCTCACTAAATAATTAAATTGGCCAATTGAATAATTTAAAAAATAAAAATGACATACTGACTGGAATACCTAATTTCTATTGTCTTTATTGCTAATTATATGTTCTTGGGTATACAGATATAGATTAAATGGTTAGTTGATGAAATTTTATTACCCATTTTGGGAATTTCTCATTATCTTTAAAGTAGCACTTCCCAGTTGACCTCTTTTTCTATGACATCTAGTATTTACACTCTAGTACATTTTCCTTTTAACCTCACATAAGTAAAGGAAAGTGTACACTGTCCTCCTTCTCATCTCACCTGTTGTGAGTAGAATTATACTTTAGATACTGAAAAGATTTTTACAGAAAGAGTGTATAACACATTTGGGTCAAACCCAGCTTTTGTTTATCCTGTCACAGGAAAATGCACTTGAAATTTCACACAGTGATGGAGAATAAACAGGCCTGTGTAAGTGTCCCTGAAAAGTTTAGACTGCATGCATGTGGATGACTCCCTGTGAGTCAGATTGTGCTGGTACAAAACAGTAAGGTGCATGTGTGAAGCAAAGCAGAAAGCATTCCAGTCCCCTGAAAATCACAACTTGTCATGTAATCTGAGAAAGCTTGGTATGTGCTTAAGGATATGAGGGCATTGGCAGGGCACTGGGGTTCTTTAAAAGAGAGCTAAAAGCAAGGCCTCACTGCAGTTCTAAAGTGATATCTGGGGCTTGACCATTAGTCACAGAGCTGTGGAAAACTTGAAATTTCCTTTAAAAAAATTTGGGTAAGGTTTTCATTTCATAAAGAAAATTGAATTTACAATCTTGAAGAAAGGCTTAAAATAGGTAACAGAGTGGATATGAGATTTAGATTTATTATGGCGCTGTATTAGGCATTGGGGTGTCTATATTATGATAGAATAGCACTGAAAATTATGAGAAAGAGGTAAATTTAAGTATGTAACAACAGAGATATATGGGAAATTATTAAATAAATATAGATTATTTAAAAATTTCTTATGTCATAACTTTTCATGGAGGCTGTATAGAAAAGCTAGGTAATATCAATAGGCATGACATATACTTGAATAACTGAAAGCCAGTATGCCTTGGTAACTATAATACTAAAGTTTTTTATGACTGACTTCCTCCAATTCTCTCATCAACACTAAAAGGCAAGATAATCATTATTTGAAAATTAGGAAAACTGCTAGCAGGATGATATCTATCTATCTATCTATCTATCTATCTATCTATCTATCTATCTATATACATATATATATATGTATATTAAACTGTCTAAACTCAGTTTATATTAACCTATCAACCTCTGTAATTGATCACAATAACGAATAATGTATTTAAAAACTAATATATAATTTTCTTTAGAAATTCTGCTTTATGATTTTGAATGTATTTTCTAAAACTATTGCTTTCTCTGTAATTTTGTACAATTCAAGTTGCTTCAAACCCTCAATTCCATAGGCTTCACATATGGTAATTGTCTTGATCATGTGCTGACTTGATCCTGAGCACTTTACCTGGTCCATTAAGTTGTGACACTCTTCTTCTTTCCCTTTTACTATGATATAATTTATTCCCTTCCTTCCTTCCTTCCTTCCTTCCTTCCTTCCTTCCTTCCTTCCTTCCTTCCTTCCTTCCTTCCTCCTTTCCTTCTTTCCTACGTTCCTTCCTCCTTTTCTTTCTTCTTAGCTCTCCCACATACACTTTCTTTCTCTCTTTCAAATTCATGACCTCATTGTTTGTTAAGTGTTTTACATGCATATATAACTGGATTAGAGTATATAATGTAATTAATGTATGTTTTCTGAGCTGAAATTTTGGTTTTAGATAACTTTAGTTATATAAGATTAGGACCTCATAACTTTTGAAGGAGATGAAAATTCAGAACTAACAGTGCCAGCTGGGCTTTGGAAACTTCAGTTTCAAGGCTTTTCTGGTTGATCTTCTCATCTGTTAAAAAGGGAAAATAAATGGAGTCAGGATAAAAATTATATTCATACGAATGAGATGCATTTATATTTTGAAACAGACGAAATGCAGCAGAATTGTTGTGTAGTTCATTGATTACATTTATCGAAGTCAGAATTCAAATCTAAAGCAAATAAAAATATTAAAGTTAGCCTGGTACATACTATTAGTGACTGGATTCATAAATGTGTTTTGTAAAGACTACCAATGAAAAGAGATTGCAGGTCTAAAACCAAACCAAACAAGAAACAAACAAACAAAAACTTTACTATCCCATACTTTGATATGAGCAAGAAAGATGATCTTGTAAGACAGATAAAGGGAGAATGTACATAGTAAGTGCAACAATGATAGTTCAGAATTAATATTTTTCTATACTATACAAAGATTAATCCATAAACAGCTCATAATGTCCTACATGCTAGCAGTTGAGGATGTAGTTATTTGCTACAGAAACTTAAATAGTCCCTACGTCTGACTACCAGAAGACTTCCATACCTATTAATTCCTTTTATGGTATAAATATAAAGAGAACCTGAAAGAGGAAATAATGATAGATTTGCCCATAGCTGACATAAAAATCCAGTCCACATCAGTGACCTATCTTTCTGCAAAATCCATCTGACATTTATATTAAAGTTGGTTGATAGTTTTACTCTTCAAACTTTAACCTAATGTAGGAAAAAACAGTTATGGGCTTATCTTTTCCATCACTGCTTTATATAGCACAGCACTTAAAGACACTTGAATCTTTCTGTAGTACATAAACTGGATAATCTACTCACTGGTCTCGCAGACTTGGTGCTAGCCTCAAAAAAGGGGGGAGGGGAATGCAATGTACAGCATCGTTTCCAAAGACTTTTGGAAGTCATGTTGATCTTACTTATATGGAAATTATTTTTTAGAGTTTATTAATATTTAAAAGAACCACAAAGCCTCTGCTGAGCAGGCTGTATCTAAGACTTGATTACATGATCATATACCTCCAATTCCTCCATACTGGGGTGAAAAGATCACAAGTTTTATATCTCTTTTTAAAATTAGTTTATTCTTTCATTTATTACATCCTGACCACAGTTTTTCCTTTCTTCCTCAGCCCCCCACATCTTCCATGCCACCTACCTCCTTCATTCCAATCCTCTTGTCCTCTTTTTGCCTTAAAAAAAAGTAGAGACCATCAAGAGATAACAACCACATATAGCATATGAATTTGCTATGAGATGAGGCATTGCCTCCTTGAAGCATCCTTGTTACTTAGCCTCTCTGGTCTGTGGACTGTAGCATGAGTATCCTTTACTTTGTAATTAATATCACTTACAAAGGAGTACATACCATGTTTGTTCTTTTGGGGTAGAGCTACTTCACTCATTTTTTTCACTCATTATTTTTGCCATCTCCATCCATTTGCTAGAAAAGTTTAAGATGTTCTTGTTTTTAACAGCGGAATAACACTCTATTGTGTAAATATACCACATTTTCTTTATCTATTCTTCAGTTGAGGGACTTTTAGGTTGTTTCTAATTTTTGGTTATTATTAATAAAGCTGTTATGAACATAGTTGATCAAGTGTCTTTGTGGTAAATTAGAGTCCCAGGATAGCTAAAACAATCCTGTATAATAAAAGAATTTCCAGAAGTGTCACTATCCATGATTTAAAGCTCTACTACAGAACTATAGTAATAAAAGTCACATAGCATTCACATAATCAAGTTGTTCAATAGTATTGAGTAGAATATCCACATATGGATACCTGTTTTTTGATGAAGAAGACAAGATTATACAATGAACAAAAGAAAGTGTTTCAACAAATGATGCTGCTCCAATTGAACGTCTGCATGTAGTAGAAGGCAAATAGGTTCATATCTATCACCCAGCTCAGAATTAAAATCAAAGTCAATTAGTGACCACAACATAAAACCAGATACACTGAATTTGATAGAAGAAAAAGTGGATAATATTCTTGAACTCATTCGCACTGGAGACTTCATGAGCTGAACTCATTCGCACTGGAGACTTCATGAGCTGAACAACAATAGTACAGTCGTTAATGATCAACAATTAATAAATGGGATCTTATGAAACTTAAAGCTTCTGCAAAGCAGAGGACACTGTCAATAAGACAAAATGGAAGCCTTCGGATGTGAAGAGATCTTCACCAGTTCTGTATCTGAAGGAGAGCTATTCCCAAAATATACAAAGAACTCAATAAACTAGACATCAGCAAGACAAATAATACAATTTACAAATTAAGTACAGAACTAAACAGAGAATTCCCAACAGAGGAATCTCAAAAGGCCAAGAAGCATATGAAGAAATGTTCAGCATCCTTACTCATCAGGGAAATTCAAATTAAAATGAATCTGAGATTCTACCTTTCACCTGTCAGAATGCCTATGATAAAAACCATAAGTGAAGGCTCAGGCTGGTGAAGATGTGGGGCAACATTGCTGGTGGGAAGTCTAACTTGTATAGCCACTTCAGAAATAAATGTAGTGGTTTCTCACAAAATTAGAAATCAATCAACCTGGAGACCCAGTTATACCACTCCTGGGAATAAACCCAAAAGATGTTGCATCCTACCACAATGATACTTATATTTATTAAGTGAACTTCCTACTGCAGGCCAGTTCTTAGCTGTGTGAGAGAATACACTAAATAAATTTCCACTTCTGAGGGCATTGTTTTGTTTGACACAGCTACAGTATACTCTTACACATTTTCAGTGCACCTGCTAGGTATAAGTTATAACTAATAGAAAATAAAACAAATATAGTAAGTAAACTACGGCCACGGTCAGCATGAACTACTGTGATTCACAATGTGAGTAACTATCCCAAGGTGCTCTACACACAGGGTTGCTTTACCATCCTCAGATCTATTTATATCTTTTCTTTTTAAACCAAGAGGACAGACATTAACTTCAGTTCTTAATGTTGAGATATCTTCTGATAAGCTTGCTCATTTTCTTGGTAACTTTTAAACTCTTACTTTCAATAAACATCTTCACTGTCTTGTAATTTCATTATGGGTACCTCACCCCCAACTTCTTCCACGTATTACACAGTAGAAAGATTTTCAAGAAAGGCAAGCAGCAAAATAAAGAGTAAAAAGGAGTTGAAAAAAATTTTAGAGGCAAAAGAGAACAAATAAGGTAGAATGAATGGAGAACAGATAATATAGTACTCACTACAAGCTATCTTTGAAATACCCCCCTTTTTTTCAACTTAAATTTAGACTCCTCAAAATTTCTAAGTTTTTTTTCTAATAGCATTTATTTTTCCCTAGTACATACAATGATGACTGAAACAACTATAACTTATAAACTGTTTTTGATTCAGTAGCTCTGAGGAGGTTTGTATTTATAAATCATATTCAAATATGCTTTTACAGATGTCTTCTGATATTTCTGACTTACCATTTTATTGGGTAAAAATTTCCTGGCCATTGCTCTGTTTTATAACAACTGCAAACCACTCCACCCATCAGAACCTTAAGCATACAATGGCCCAGATATGGGTGAACTGAGAATACGTTGTTTTAGGCAGAAGAGATTGCTAGGTTCTTACTAAACATGTGAACATTTCTTACTGTTCACTAATTTTCTAGTACACCTAACATTATTCCCAATACTAGCAGTTTCAATACATCTATGTGGTCTGTCATCTTCATACTAATAAAACTCATTTAAAATTTATATGGTATACTAGTTCTTTTTTTTTCTTTCCATTTTTTATTAGGTATTTAGCTCATTTACATTTCCAATGCTATACCAAAAGTCCCCCATACCCACCCACCCCCACTCCCCTACCCGCCCACTCCCCCTTTTTGGCCCTGGCGTTCCCCTGTTCTGGGACATATAAAGTTTGTGTGTCCAATGGGCCTCTCTTTCCAGTGATGGCCGACTAGGCCATCTTTTGATACATATGCAGCTAGAGTCAAGAGCTCCGGGGTACTGGTTAGTTCATAATGTTGATCCACCTATAGGGTTGCAGATCCCTTTAGCTCCTTGGGTACTTTCTCTAGCTCCTCCATTGGGAGCCCTGTGAACCATCCATTAGCTGACTGTGGGCATCCACTTCTGTGTTTGCTAGGCCCCGGCATAGTCTCACAAGAGACAGCTACATCTGGGTCCTTTCGATAAAATCTTGCTAGTGTATGCAATGGTGTCAGCGTTTGGATGCTGATTATGGGGTGGATCCCTGGATAAGGCAGTCTCTACATGGTCCATCCTTTCATCTCAGCTCCAAACTTTGTCTCTGTAACTCCTTCCAAGGGTGTTTTGTTCCCACTTCTAAGGAGGGGCATAGTGTCCACACTTCAGTCTTCATTTTTCTTGAGTTTCATGTGTTTAGGAATTTGTATCTTATATCTTGGGTATCCTAGGTTTGGGGCTAATATCCACTTATCAGTGAGTACATATTGTGTGAGTTCCTTTGTGAATGTGTTACCTCACTCAGGATGATGCCCTCCAGGTCCATCCATTTTGCTAGGAATTTCATAAATTCATTCTTTTTAATAGCTGAGTAGTACTCCATTGTGTAAATGTACCACATTTTCTGTATCCATTCCTCTGTTGAGGGGCATCTGGGTTCTTTCCAGCTTCTGGCTATTATAAATAAGGCTGCTATGAACATAGTGGAGCATGTGTCCTTCTTACCAGTTGGGGCATCTTCTGGATATATGCCCAGGAGAGGTATTGCTGGATCCTCCGGTAGTACTATGTCCAATTTTCTGAGGAACCGCCAGACGGATTTCCAGAGTGGTTGTACAAGCCTGCAATCCCACCAACAATGGAGGAGTGTTCCTCTTTCTCCACATCCTCGCCAGCATCTGCTGTCACCTGAATTTTTGATCTTAGACATTCTGACTGGTGTGAGGTGGAATCTCAGGGTTGTTTTGATTTGCATTTCCCTGATGATTAAGGATGTTGAACATTTTTTCAGGTGCTTCTCTGCCATTCGGTATTCCTCAGGTGAGAATTCTTTGTTCAGTTCTGAGCCCCATTTTTTAATGGGGTTATTTGCTTTTCTGAAGTCCACCTTCTTGAGTTCTTTATATATGTTGGATATTAGTCCCCTATCTGATTTAGGATAGGTAAAGATCCTTTCCCAATCTGTTGGTGGTCTTTTTGTCTTATTGACGGTGTCTTTTGCCTTGCAGAAACTTTGGAGTTTCATTAGGTCCCATTTGTCAATTCTCGATCTTACAGCACAAGCCATTGCTGTTCTGTTCAGGAATTTTTCCCCTGTGCCCATATCTTCAAGGCTTTTCCCCACTTTCTCCTCTATAAGTTTCAGTGTCTCTGGTTTTATGTGAAGTTCTTTGATCCACTTAGATTTGACCTTAGTACAAGGAGATAAGTATGGATCGATTCGCATTCTTCTACATGATAACAACCAGTTGTGCCAGCACCAATTGTTGAAAATTCTGTCTTTCTTCCACTGGATGGTTTTAGCTCCCTTGTCGAAGATCAAGTGACCATAGGTGTGTGGGTTCATTTCTGGGTCTTCAATTCTATTCCATTGGTCTACTTGTCTGTCTCTATACCAGTACCATGCAGTTTTTACCACAATTGCTCTGTAGTAAAGCTTTAGGTCAGGCATGGTGATTCCACCAGAGGTTCTTTTATCCTTGAGAAGAGTTTTTGCTATCCTAGGTTTTTTGTTATTCCAGATGAATTTGCAAATTGCTCCTTCTAATTCGTTGAAGAATTGAGTTGGAATTTTGATGGGGATTGCATTTAATCTGTAGATTGCTTTTGGCAAGATAGCCATTTTTACAATGTTGATCCTGCCAATCCATGAGCATGGGAGATCTTTCCATCTTCTGAGATCTTCTTTAATTTCTTTCTTCAGAGACTTGAAGTTTTTATCATACAGATCTTTCACTTCCTTAGTTAGAGTCACGCCGAGATATTTTATATTATTTGTGACTATTGAGAAGGGTGTTGTTTCCCTAATTTCTTTCTCAGCCTGTTTATTCTTTGTGTAGAGAAAGGCCATTGACTTGTTTGAGTTAATTTTATATCCAGCTACTTCACCGAAGCTGTTTATCAGGTTTAGGAGTTCTCTGGTGGAATTTTTAGGGTCACTTATATATACTATCATATCATCTGCAAAAAGTGATATTTTGACTTCCTCCTTTCCAATTTGTATCCCCTTGATCTCCTTTTGTTGTCGAATTGCTCTGGCTAATACTTCAAGTACTATGTTGAAAAGGTAGGGAGAAAGTGGGCAGCCTTGTCTAGTCCCTGATTGGTATACTAGTTTTAAGTCGTCAAAAACAAACATATACCCTGTATAAAAGTGGAGTGACTCCATTTCTGTAAAGTTATATAAGTGAATAATTGATCTTATTAATAAGAAAAATGAATATGTCATTATTCTCCTTTATCTCTTGATTTTTCTCAGATTTATTTTTAATTTTAATTTGTATAATACATAAAAATATATGGCCTTTGTTTTCTTTTTGCTGTAGTCTGGACTCTGTGATGGGATTTCTAATACTTGCATGTGTTTCAATTCTAAGAAAAGTCTATTCAAATATTTCATTCTTTTAAATTTTTAATTAATGTTTTAAAGGTTCCATAGAGCTTAAATATGATTGATATTTTATTACCTAAGACTTTATTATATTTTTTATAAATGCCTTTTAACCTTGTGTCATTTATAGTTTACTTTCTTTAAAGTCTATTCTGATAAACAAAAGTTTGCAAATTTTAATGTTCAAATTATCATTACATTGATTTGCTGTTAGCATCATTTTGCTATTCTAAAATGCTTTTTTCAGTTAGTTACTCTTTATTAAATTAAATTATGTAGACAATGCACTCTAGCTACTATCATTTTCCCACTTTCCCTTATCTACCTCTATCCCTACCAACTCCTCACTCTAAAAATTCCCTCTAGAAGTTCATATCTTTGTATTTGTTTTATAATTTGAATTTAATCAGGGTTGCATGTTTGTGTGACCATGGGAACAGAGCTACCTTTTAGCCTAGTGAGCTCACCATTGTTTTTGAAACTTTACAGTAACTCCTACTCGCCTAGAAACTTTCAGAACCCAGTAGATCAGCCAGAATTGTCAGGGCCCATATGTCCTCTCCCTTGCATGATCCATGACTCACAGTTTACAGGGATATTTTTGTGGAGGCCTAGTGCCCGAACTTGTACTTCTATGAATTCATGGTGGGGACAGCTCTGTCATGCCTTGAGAATAGCATTATACAGCCCCTTGGTCTGCCTCCTAAAATGCTTCTGCTGTCTTTTACACAATATTTTGTGAGCGTTGGCATACAACATTTAAATTTATTTTTTAACAATTTTGTTTCTTTGAGAACTTTATACATAAGCAATATGTCACTCCCAATCCTCCCTCTCTACCTTCAACTTTTCCCATATTTCCCCTCAAATTCATAAACTTTTCCTTAATTATTACTGCTATATGCACATTCACATATAAGTTTTATAGCCCATTGTTAAGATTCATATTAAATGCCATATATTTTCCAAGCTTGCTTCCAGAAGACTTTTATATCTTCTTCTAGTAACTCCCATAGTTAACTGCAGAGACTACTATATTATTTTTTATTATGTACTTATGTACTTGGCAAATGTTTACAAGGCTCATCTGCATTTCAATGAGTATCTAACCATCAAGTTACAAAATATATATAAACCAGGGCCTTTTCCCAAAGACCAATATTACAAAGGAGCAAAGAGGAAAATAAGTAAAGACCTTAAAATACCACTTATGTTATGATCCTCATTCTATACAGCTTTTTATTATAACTCTTTTTTTAAGTTTCTTCCATCTTGTCATTTGACTTTTTTAATTGACTCTTCATGCTTACAACAGACCTATTTACAAAATATAATGATAATTTTAAGAATGTAAATAGTTTTTATTTTAGTGCAATGAATGAAAATTCAGGGTTAGTTCACTATAAGAAAGCTGAAATTGAACTGATACGGGGTTTCTTAAAACCTTTTTGTCTATCCCCAAATTTTTGTACATCTTGATATATATTTTTTCTCATATTAAATTACAGAAAAACATACATTAAAACAGTAATTTAATATACATACAATTGCATTGCACAGTTTATAATAAAAACAACTTTGCATACTAATGACTTAGTTATGTTGTGTTCATTTATTTTACTTATGGAATTAGTTTTTCCTAAATACTATACATTTAAGAATTGTTGCTATATTTGTCTTCAAATCATCAATAATAAAATATGATTTCATGTAAATATATACTACTAAATACGGAAATATGTTCGGGGTCATTTCAGAAATTGTTAGAAATTCTGCCCTAATCTCAAGCCAAAATTAATTTAATAATGTTTCACAAAATTAAGTTGAACAACTGTAAACAGTTATGTTTAATGTAAATATTTCAATATGAAACAGACTAAATTTATACTAAGGCAATATTTCCATACTTAGTAATGGTTAGAAAACCCTAATGTGTTTTGCACAAACTCCTCTTTTTCTGTAAGAGCAGATATCTATCTGTCTGTCTATCTATCTATCTATCTATCTATCTATCTATCTATCTATCTATCTATCTGTCTATGAAAAAGTCACCTCCCTTTACAATAATCTCATAGCCAAAGTGATCATGAACAATTTGTTAGCACTGTAAAGTATGACAGCATGTGGAAAGCACAGTGTGTCCAGGGCACATTCAGAATGAAGTCTAGTGAGTTCACAAAACTCAGGACAAGTGAACCTGCCAGAAATAGCATGGTCTCAGCAATGGCTTTTGAGTAATTATTATTCTTTGTTCATTCAGTAACCTTCTATTTTTGCTAACACTTCTGTTAAGTTTCATGACTCAAGTTTAAGTTTAATAATTAGACTAAAACTTACAGAGAAAAAGGTAAAGAATTGAAAGTAACCACAGTAGGAGTTGAGAGAGTTTGGTAGGCTATGGTTATATATCTAGAACAAAATGATGAAGTAAAAAGTGATAGAATGGAAAAATTGTTAACTAGTAGCTGGGTTGTTTGTTAATAATCTTGATATACACCATTTTCTTGGTAAATAACATATTGTAATGAAATATTCTGCAACACTTTCCTATGTTAATGCATTTTTGCTTTGTTTCATTAGCTACTAAGTATAAACAGTACTGTCAGGGTAGCCATGAGTATTTAACTATTCAATGGATCCTGAAAGGTTCAAAGTGGATTCATATATGAAGAAAATGATTACTGCTTCCAAACCCATCAGTCAATAGTTTGATAGGTCCCCTTAAGTTTTACCTTCTATCAATTACTTACTGGCAGTTCCAGTTTGGTGCAGGCAATATAAAGTATTGTGTGTTATGATTGTGTCATGGTTGAGAGATGCATATCAGAACCCTCCTCAGTACTTCTTGCTCTTATATTCCATCTGCCCTTATTCTTTCATAATGTATGAGTGCTATGTATTCTGTTTAGGTTTGGATATTCAGTTGTTACTTGTAAGACCACGGGATAGACCAAGGTCTCTGAATTCATAACAGTCATTGTAAATAGAAGATTTTTTGATAAATCCTGAAAGAAGTGCTTGTCTGTGTATATAAACTTAGATGTTTAAGTAGTATATATATTTTAAAAGTATATAAATTATGGCATCTCAGAAAAACAAAAGGAACTCATCATTTCAATTTGTAAAAAAAAGTTGTGTGGTTGTTGTAGCGTCTTTTAAAGGAGAAAAGAGCCACGGATATGCTTGATAGAAAGAGTATGGTGAGGTAGGAGAAGTGTGTTGGGCCCATGCTAAGGCATCCCTTCTCTGAGGTAGCTGCCACACAAAGGGTATAGTGTAAAATAGAATTTATTAGCCGGGCGTGGTGGTGCACACCTTTAATCCCAGCACTCGGGAGGCAGAGGCAGGCAGATTTCTGAGTTCGAGGCCAGCCTGGTCTACAAAGTGAGTTCCAGGACACCCAGGGCTATACAGAGAAACCCTGTCTCAAAAAAAAAAAGAAAGAAAGAATTTATTTAGGGTATGGGAATGGGAGTTGAGGAGGGAGTAGAGACAGAGAGGGAGGGGCAGAGGGAGAGGAAGAGACAGAGACAGAGAATAGACAGGGAGAGGAGAAGACAGGAGAGGAGAGGAGAGGAGAGGAGAGGAGAGGAGAGGAGAGGAGAGGAGAGGAGAGGAGAGGAGAGGAGAGGGAAGGCCAGCATGGAACATGTGAAGAGAGAGGAGTAGGAGGGCATAAAGGGAGAATGGGCAGGGAGAGATGGAGCAGAGAGTAAGAGAGTAAGAGAATAGGGGAGTAAGAAAGCAAGGAGGGGACAAACAGTCCCTTTTATAGTAAGCCAGTCCTTACTGGCTATTGCCAGGTAACTGTGGGGTGGAGCATAGAAGTAATGCTCACAGTTGTACAAAAGTTGATAGGTGATTCACAAGTACCAAAGTGTTAGATGCGTGTATAAACGTCAAGAAAAAATAATTTAAAATATTAAAAATATAATATTAAAATGTCATTAATATCACTAAACCAGGATGATGATCACATGGAAAGATAAAAGAAAGACTAGATTAAGTTACCTTTTATCTTAAATTTTATAATGGTACAAGACAAAGAAAGCATGCCATAATTCTGCCTCATCACCATCTTTCTCAAGAAAACACGTTTCCATGATTATTTTATACAATATATCATTAAGTAGTTTTTCAACATTTACATATGAAAATTGCGATACTTCTGATTTCCACATACTTGCATTAACTGTCCACATACTGGGTAAAGTAACCAGTAAGAAATCCAGTTTGTAAAGGAACAGAAATAAATTGCAATACACCAAACAGATGACCATGCATTCTGGAAAGTGCTCTTGTAGGCTTGGGCAATAATCTGCGTTTTTATAGGGAAGGTGTCTCTCAGAAGAAAAGCTTGGAAGCAGGAGTGTGGACGGCTCTTGAGGAGGCATATCATGTCCGATGAGACCAAGTAAATATCCAGACAAGTGGCGACTGCTGTAATAAGCATCCCTTCAAAGATAATGTGAAGAACAAGAATATGCTTAGTCATAGAACACTGAAAGCTGAAATATGGCCCAAAAGTTAGAGCAAGGTGCACATCTCAATGTAAGAAGGAAGGCAAGATCCTCAAGGAGATTCATTTAACCTTGGAGAATGTAACAGATCATTGAAACAGTCAGTGGTAATCATTTGACTATACTTGTAATTTAGAAAAATACCAAGTCAGGATGTGGGCTAAGAAAGGTTTGAGAACATTGATATCAAGAAACAAAATATCTAAAAGAGAAACAAGATGCCTGCAAGTAACATCAAGACAAAATAAAATGTTAAATCAAAGGAAATGATTATGAAGAAATTTGGCAAAATTGAAAAAAATGAACACCTCTAATTAACAGGCTTAGAGAAGAAAATATGATTGTGACATGAACATAAGGAAGCATGAAAGACAGCTTCAGGTATTTGACAGTGTAAGGGTTTATGTTTTACAGTGGAAAAGAAAAAATGTAACAGATTTATGAGGTTTTTAATTTATACTCTTTCTACTTGGCCTTATTGTCATTAAATTGTGCTCATTTTCCTTCAGGGTACACTCATGTACACATGCAAAAACACATATATGACATATATGGACACACATTTGTGGACACACACATACAGAAAGCATACACACAATCTTTTTTTCCATTAGCTACACACTGCTCTAGTTTAGGAATGATAAACCGAGTTCTTTTCTCTGTAATGCTAGCACTCAGTAAGTTGTTGAAGGATTGCATGTTCTAGGCCAGCCTGTGATAGATGAGAGCCTGTCTCAAAAAATACTGCAAACAAACAAAATAATTACCCATATGCTGTATAATAATAATGGAGAGACACACCAGAAATTTCACTTCACCTGTGCTATGAATCCTTGTCAGTGGTCTTAGAACTAAGACTTTGGAAGCTGTGCCTTTTAACTTGGTACTATTTTCATGCAAACACCATTAACTTTTCTCTTCATGTTTTGATATTATCCTGCTGAGACAGCACTACCTTGCAGAGTGATTGTTTCATCTTCTTGCTGATGTAAAAGCTCATCCTGTGTTATGCCACAAAGAAGCCACTAGACACACATACCTTTAAGTACTAGATCACAACTGGTGTAAATGATGAACAGATATTGTTATTTAATTTTAACTGCTTTAAATTTAGGAGTGAATGGTCTAGAGTGTCTAAAAATGCCTTGTTTGTTACATAATACAGCTCTTAACTAAGGAATAATTATCTCAGCCTTACTTGTTTATCTATTTAATCTTGACAGACTATAGTAACCAATTACTTGATTCACTTGGAGGTTTCACATTATCAGTTAGCCTGAATTCTATTGACTCTTAACTTGCTGTTTTTTAGATTAGACTAATAAATTTATCATAGATTTCTGTGCCTATTTCAGTCTTAGATTCAGGGGTTCTCTATGCCTTGTCTTGTGAAATTCTCTTATTGCTCTCCATTCTGGCATGTTGACTCCAGTAGCTAGGCCGATCCAGATTGCTACATTCAGCATAATGAAGCAAATCAACATATTTGTAGTTTAAAATAATCCAAAGGAAACAGCGTGAAACTTCATTGCTAGACAAAGACCTAGATCTAGGATCACCATTTTTCTATCAGAAATATGTGTAACTCAAACTTCTAGGATATTATTATTCACTATGCTTCTTTAGGTTTAAAAAAGTGAGTATTTCTATAGATATTACATAAATCATTTTCTTGTTTGTTTTACTTTATTGTGGTAAAGATAGTTTATAGTATACAAAGCCATTTAATCTAGGCATAATTTAAATTCAAAATTATTGATTATAATTATTATTATTATTATTATTACCATCATTATACTAAATTGTCATCAAAATGTCCTTGGCAACTCCAGGTTATGAATCTTTGTGTGATTATTTTAAATATTTAATGTAAGTATATTAACAAAGCACCTTTTAAAAAAAGATTTATTTATTTATGATATATGAGTACACTGTTGCTGTCTTCAGACACACCAGAAGAGGGCATCAGCTATCTTTACAGATGGTTTTGAGTCACCATGTCGTTGCTGGGAATTGAACTCAGGACTTCTTAACCACTGAGCCATCTCTCCAACCCCGCACCTATCTTTTTGTGTTGAGGATATTTTACCTAATAATAAGTTCTCAACTGTCAGCCGTGTTTGTATATACTACAGAATTTATATTTTTAAAGGTTTACTAATAATATATATATTTAGCAGATATATCAAACAGCACACCAGGCCAAGGCAGTTCCACATGAGAGAGGTTTGTTGTGGGGAGAGACAAACGGGGCGTCAAGGCGAGTAGAGGGGGAGAGAAGAAAGAGAAGAAAGAGAGAGAGAGAGAGAGAGAGAGAGGAAGAGAGAGAAAGAGAGAGAGAGAGAGAGAGAGAGAGAGAGAGAGAGAGAGAGAGATTGAGAGAAAGGTGTTTTCCTTATTTATGTGGAAAATGATGTCATACAAGTCAGGGTAGGAGGTGAGCCAAGTGGGTTCTAGGATATGGTGGTTGTTGCCTTGGCAACGTAGGTCATGGGTCACATTGTTAGTGCCTGGGTTTGGAATGCCCTTGTACTAACATAACCCCCTTCTTTTTATTATAAAAATAAGGGAAGGAAATGGGAGGGGGAAGCCGATGGTGAAGAGGGAACAGGGGCGTCGTGTCTCTCAAACTACTTCCTGCTGTCTAGGGGCATCGTCAATTCGGAGGTATATCTGACCTTTACCATCAGAATTCGTTTGGAAATCATCTGAATCAGGTTTTTCTATGGACAGTGAATCTTCCATGGGCAGCAGCTGGTAATCCTGTAAAAGGAGCTGATTAATAGTTTGGTTAGGAATTTTTTGTATCTGTTGTTGAAGGAATGTAGAGACAAGATTAATAAGACAAGGGGTGAATAATAACACCAGGAAGATGACTAAGAAAGGTGTTACAAAAGGGAGTATCCACTTTCATATGGGATTTTCACAAGTCCCAGAACAGGAGGTCTCATGGTCTCTGAAGTTTTTGATGTCTGCCTGTAGCTCCTGGATTTTATTTTTTACTATCCTGGATTGGTTGACTTAGATACAGCATTCTTCTTGTAGGAACCACCTTTTTTTTTAGCTATCAGGAGATCTAGTCCCCATCAGTTTTTGAAGGACCACAGCTGTCAAAGAATCGATGTTTCTCCATAGTAAGTACAGTTTCAGTCATTTCCTGAAGATCACTTTTAAATTGGGAAGTGAATGCATTATATTGGGTCATAGAAGTTGTTATCCCTGCTATTCCAGGACCAGCACCCACAGCTATTCCTGTGGCCACCAGAAGTGGCACAACTTGAACTTCCTTTTTATTTTGAGCAGCTTTCATGTTTACAGCTGGGATTGGTAGGGGCTCATTTCCCTCAATTACTCCTAGTTCAGGGAAAAGGAGTACCAATGGGCAAACCCCTGACCAGCTGGCAGGTAGACAATGGTACACTTGAGTGCCACAAAGGATTGATGTATTCTGGGCTGTGGGGCATTGTGGCAGAGATGTTGTGTTAAGAGTTATGGTAACCAACAATCTTTAAAGCACCCAGGCCTGGTGACATTAAGGAGCTGGTAGGCTGAGGTCAAGATCTGAAGCAAAAGACAGAATGACAAGTTAGTACTATTCATAAGGGGAAACGTCAAAGAGGTAAGAATCTTGGAGGAATGTTTGATTATCTCTCCTACTTTTCCTATATTTAGGGGTGGGACAATTGAGACATATTTTCTCTGGATGTGGATGGTACTTACTGCGGAGCTGGGCTGATTTTTTGGTAGAGCTTACCAGCAACTCCTGTTTCCCACCTGGGATCCCATTGTTCTCGTATGTAGAAAAAGAGTGTCTTGGGGAATCAATAGAAGAAATGATTAACCCACATTCCTAACATACGTATTTCACACGACCAATATGGGCAGCCCTCATATTCGTCTGGCCACCTTCTGCAATAATCTTTTGTCTGGTCAAAGAGAAAGCAGGTAGAGAGGTCATAATACACAGATCGGGTAACAGATACAGGGATGATTGCAATTTGGATCCGTTCTTGGCACCGGATATGGAACAGTTTCTGTTATCTCTGGATGTTTCCTGGACTTTGAATCTCCAGATGTAAGGACTACCCTTCATGGAAATGAACAGTAGGGGAAAGACAAAAAGACCACAACTAACCCAGCGGCTAATCTAATGAAGTCGAGCTGCCAGAGTAAATTCTCATTTTCTGGGATGGGGGCAAGATGGGTGGTCTTGATATCTTCCAGAGCTTAACAGAGCACGGTCCTGTTAGGGTCAATGTGTATGAAGAGGGGTAATCTTTAGGAGGCAGAATGAAAGGTTTCAGGTGAGACAGTTGGACACAATGAGAGAGTCCCTCAAGCTTAGCAGCTGGAGGGGTCACGAGGATTACTTTATAAGGGCCCTGCCATTTGGGAGAAAGGGGTGAGGGCTAATGATCTGGAGGAGATAAAAGGACTTTGTCCCCAGTGTTAACAGGTAGTGGGAAGGAAACAGAGTGTGGTCGAGGTAGGTGGTGGTCATCAAAGTCGCATAGGAGAGAATGGAGATGAGAAATTAAAAGGATAAGCAAATGATCTGGTAGGGGAAAGCACTTGGGTAAAAGACATGGAGTTAGGAATGGATGCCCCATACATGAGTTTGAAAGACAAGATGAGGAGAGGTCGCCTTCAGGCGTGCAGAGAGCTTACAGTCTGAAAAGAGCCAGAGGTAGGAATTTCACCCAATCAAGGTGAAGTTCTTGTGACAGCTTAATAAGAGTGTTTTATTTTTTATTACGTATTTTCCTCAATTACATTTCCAATGCTATCCCAAAAGTCCCCCACACCACCCCCACTCCCCTACCCACACCCATTCCCAATTTTTGGCCCTGGCGTTCCCCTGTACTGGGGCATATAAAGTTTGCCTGACCAATGGGCCTCTCTTTCCAGTGATGGCCGATTAGGCCATCTTTTGATACATATGCAGCTAGAGTCAAGAGCTCTGGGGTACTGGTTAGTTCATAATGTTGTTCCACCGATAGGGTTGCAGATCTCTTTAGCTCCTTGGATACTTTCTCTAGCTCATCCATTGGGGGCCCTGTGATCCATCCAATAGTTGACTGTGAGCATCCACTTCTGTGTTTGCTAGGCCCTCGCCTAGTCTCACAAGAGACAACTATATCACGGTCCTTGCAACAAAGGCTTGCTAGTGTATGCAATGGTGTCATCGTTTGGAGGCTAATTTTTGGATGGATCCCTGGATATGGCAGTCTCTAGATGGTCCATCCTTTTGTCTCAGCTCCAAACTTTGTCTCTGTAACTCCTTCCATGGTTTTTAAGGAGCAGTTAGTTCTTTCTACCTTGCCTGAAGATTGACAGTGGTAGGGAATGTGAAAGTGCCAGGGGATGTCTAGGGCCTTAGATAAGATTTGAGAAACTTGAGAGGTAAATTCAGCACTATTATCTGATTAGAGAGAGACCTGGACACCAAATAGAGGGATGAACTCTTGGAGGAGGAGGTCAGAGACTGTCTGAGCTCTTTTGTTAGTTGTGAGAAATGCCTCTACCCACCCTGAGAAGATTTCCACCAAAACCAGGAGGTATTTGTCACATCTGAGGTTGGGCATGTGGGTGAAATCAAGTTGCCAGTCAGTTCCAGGAAGTAGTATGGGCAAGAAGGGCCTGTGCCTCCACCACCTCAGTGTCTGACATTATGGCATAATTGACTCTTCTGGCTCCTTCATGTAGAAAGAAGCTACCATCTGTATACTGAGTATAGATTCTGACTTGAGGCAATATGCCCTCCTGTATGTGTGACGGATGAGGTAATAATTCTTCTAAAGTTTCACTGCAAGTGTGAGATAGGGAGTGGTTAGTATTTGGTCGAGGAAGAAGATTGGAAATAATAAGAGGCAGACATGATTGGAAAGTGAGTGTGGGGACTTCTACTAGAGCTACCTCGAAAGAGAGAACCCTGGTGAGGGGGGGGGGTAGAGTCTGTAATCCTTTATATGTTAGGAGCTGTGAAAGGCTATGAGAAGAGAAGACAGTCATAGATGATCCAAATATTAGGTTTTTTGACCCTTGAATAAGGAGTTCAGTGGCTGCTAGAGTATGAATACAGTGTGCCCATCCCTGGATGGTTAGATCTAGGTTCTTTTGTTTTTTGTTTGTTTGTTTGTTTTTTGAAAGTACAATTCCTTTTATTGCATCTCCCAGAAATGTTTCAGAAGATGGAAAATGTTTGCATATTTTTACATTCATCCAGTTGTCCATCATTATTTTGGATTTTATATTTGAGAATTAGCCTGCATAGTAAAAGTTCTTCGTAATTTAAAAATAGTACCTGTGGTGCGTTTGTGGTGACTTGGATATTCAGAGACTAATGCAAGATATGCAGCATTGTACACATTCCCCCTGAGGTCACATGGGCGGTGCTCTGCCTTGTTTAGTTTCTGATACAATGAACTATCATTTTAGTGACTGGCATAAGGTCATGCCGTTTGCATCATTATACTTTTTTTATTAGGTATTTATTTCATTTACATTTCCAATGCTATGCCAAAAGTCCCCCATTGCTCCCCCACCCACTCCCCCTGTACTGAGGCAGATAAAGTTTGCATGACCAATGGGCCTCTCTTTCCACTGATGGCTTACTAGGCCATCTTCTGATACATATGCAGCTAGAGACACGAGCTCTGGAGGGTAATGGGTAGTTCATATTGTTGTTCCACCTATAGGGTTGCAGATCCCTTTAGCTCCTTGGTTACTTTCTCTAGCTCCTCTATTGGGGGCCCTGTGATCCATCCAATAGCTGACTGTGAGCATCCACTTCTGTGTATGCTAGGTCTCAGCATAGACTCATAACAGAGAGCTCTATCTGGGTCCATTCAGCAAAATTTTGCTAGTGTATGGAATGGTGTCAGCATTTGGAAGCTGATTATGGGATGGATCCCCGGATATGGCAGTCCTAGATGGTCCATTTTTTCGTCTCAGCTCCAAACTGTGTCTCTATAACTCCTTCCATGGGTGTTTTGTTCTCAATTCTAAGAAGGGGCAAAGTGTCCACACTTTTTTCTTCATTCATCTTGAGTTTCATGTGTTTAGCAAATTGTATCTTATATCATGGGTATTCTAAGTTAATGGGCTAATATCCACTTATCACTGAGTACATATTGTGTGAGTTCTTTTGTGATTGGGTTACCTCACTCAGGATGATGCCCTCCAGGTCCAACCATTTGCCTAGGAATTTCATAAATTCATTCTTTTTAATAGCTGAGTAGTACTCCAATGTGCAAATGTACCACATTTTTTGGTTCCATTCCTCTGTTGAGGGGCATCTGGGTTCTTTCCAGCTTCTGGCTATTATAAATAAGGCTGCTATGAACATAGTGAGGCATGTGTCCTTCTTATCAGTTGGAACATCTTCTGGATATATGCCCAGGAGAGGAATTGCGGGATCCTCTGGTAGTACTATGTCCAATTTTCTGAGGAACCGCCAGACTGATTTCCAGAGTGGTTGTACAAGCCTGCAATCCCACCAACAATGGAGGAGTATTCCTCTTTCCCCACATACTTGCCAGCATCTGCTGTCACCTGAATTTTTTATCTTAGCCATACTGACTGGTGTGAGGTGGAATCTTAGGGTTGTTTTGATTTGCATTTCCCTGATAATTAAGGATGTTGAACATTTTTTCAGGTGCTTCCCTGCCATTTGGTATTCCTCAGATGAGAATTCTTTGTTTCACTCTGAGCCCCATTTTTAATGGGGTTATTTGATTTTCTGGGGTCCACCATCTTGAGTTCTTTATATATACTGGATATTAGTCCTCTATCTGATTTAGGATAGCTAAAGAACCTTTCCCAATCTTTTGGAGGCCTTTTTGTCTTATTGAGAGTATCTTTTGCCATGCAGAATCTTTGCAATTTTATGAGTTCCCATTTGTTGATTCTTGATCTTACAGCACAAGCCATTGCTATTCTATTCAGAAATTTTTCCCCTGTACCCATATCTTTGAGACTTTTCCCTACTTTCTCCTCTATATGTTTCAGTGTCTCTGGTTTTATGTGGAGCTCCTTAATCCACTTAGATTTGACCTTAATACAAGGAGATAGGAATGGATCAATTCACATTCTTCTACATGATAACTGCCAGTTGTGCCAGCACCATTTGTTGAAAATGCTGTCTTTTTTCCACTGTATGATTTTTGCTCCTTTGTCAAAGATCAAGTGACCATAGGTGTGTGGCTTCATTTCGTGTCTTCAATTCTATTCCATTGGTCTACTTGTCTGTCGCTATACCAGTACCATGCAATTTTTATCACAATTGCTCTGTCATTAAGCTTTGGTCAGTCATGATGATTCCACCAGAGGTTCTTTTATCCTTGAGAAGAGTTTTTGCTATCCTAGGTTTTTTGTTATTCCAGATGAATTTGCAGATTGCCCTTTCTAATTCGTTGAAGAATTGAGTTGGAATTTTGATAGGAATTGCATTGAATCTGTAGATTGATTTTGGTAAGATAGCCATTTTTACTATATTTATCCTGCCAATCCATGAGTATGGGAGATCCTTCCATCTCCTGAGATCTTTAGTTTCTTTCTTCAGAGACTTGAAGTTCTTAACATACAGATCTTTCACTTCCTTAGTTAGAGTCACACCAAGGTATTTTATTTTATTTGTGACTATTGAAAAGGGTGTTGTTTCCCTAATTTCTTTCTCAGCCTGTTTATCCTTTGTGTAGAGAAAGGCCATTGACTTGTTTGAGTTAATTTTATTTCCAGCTACTTCATTGAAGTTTTTTAATCAGGTTTAGGAGTTCTCTGGTGAAAATTTTAGGGTCACTTATATATACTATCATATCATCTGCAAAAAGTGACATTTTGACTTCTTCCTTTCCAATTTGTATCCCCTTGATCTCCTTTTGTTGTCTAATTGCTCTTGCTAGGACTTCAAGTACAATGTTGAATAGGTAGGGAGAAAGTGGGTAGCCTTGTCTAGTCCCTGATTTTAGTTGGATTGCTTCCAGTTTCTCGCCATTTACTTTGATGTTGGCTACTGGTTTACTGTAGATTGCTTTTATCATGTTTAAGTATGGGCCTTGAATTCCTGATCTTTCCAAGACTTTTATCATGAATGGGTGTTGGATTTTTTTCAAATGCTTTCTGCGCATCTAACAAGATGATAATGTGGTTTTTGTCTTTGAATTTGTTTATATACTGGATTACGTTGATGGATTTCCATATATTGAACCATCCCTGTATCCCTTGGATGAAACCTACTTGGTCAGGATTGATGATTGTTTTGATGTGTTGTTGGATTCGGTTAGCGAGAACTTTACTGAGGATTTTTTTCATTGATATTCATAAGGGAAATTGGTCTGAAATTCTCGATCTTTGTTGGGTCTTTTTGTGGTTCAGGTATCAGAGTAATTGTGGCTTCATAGAATGATTTGGGTAGAGTACCTTCTGCTTCTATTTTGTGGAATAGCTGTGAAGAACTGGGATTAGATCTTCTTTGAAGGTCTGATAGAACTCTGCACAAAAGCCATCTGGTCCTGGGCTTTTTTTTTTTTTTTTTTTTTTTTTTTTTTTTTTTTTGGTTGGGAGACTATTAATGACTGCTTCTATTTCTTTAGGGGATATCGGACTGTTTAGAACATTAACCTGATCTTGATTTAACCTGGTATCTGTCCAGAAACTTGTCCATTTCATCCAGGTTCTCCAGTTTTGTTGAGTATAGTCTTTGTAGAAGGATCTGATGGTGTTTTGGATTTCTTCAGGATCTGTTGTTATGTCTCCCCTTTTATTTTTTATTTTATTAATTAGAATGCTTTCCCTGTGCCCTTTAGTGAGTCTGGCTAAGGGTTTATGTATCTTGTTGATTTTCTCAAAGAATCAGCTCCTCATTTGGTTGATACTTTGAATAGTTCTTCTTGTTTCCACTTGGTTGATTTCGCCCCTGAGTTTGATTATTTCCTGCCATCTGTTGTCTACTCCTCTTGGGTGAATTTGCTTCCTTTTGTTCTAGAGCTTTTACGTGTGTTGTCAAGCTGGTAGCGTGTGCTCTCTCTAGTTTCTTTTTGGAGGCACTCAGGGCTATGAGATTTCCTCTTAGAAATGCTTTCATTGTGTCCCATAAGTTCGGGTATGTTATGGCTTCATTTTCATTAAACTCTAAAAAGTCCTTAATTTCTTTCTTTATTCCTTCTTTGACCAATGTATCACTGTGTAGAGTGTTGTTCACTTTCCACGTGAATGTTGGCCTTCTATTATTTATTTTATTATTGAATATCTGCCTTAGTCCACGGTGATATGATAGGATGCATGGGACAATTTCAATATTTTTTGTATCTGTTGAGGCTTGTTTTGTGACCAATTATATTGTCAATTTTAGAGAAGGTACCATGAGGTGCTGAGAAGAATGTATATCCTTTTGTTTTAGGATAAAATATTCTGTAGATATCTGTTAGATTCATTTGTTTCATAACTTCTGTTCATTTCACTGTGTCCCTGTTTAGTTTCTGTTTCCATGATCTGTCCATTGGTGAAAGTGGTGTGTTGAAGTCTCCCACTATTATTGTTGAGGTGCAGTGTGTGCTTTGAGCTTTACTAAAGTTTCTTTAATGAATGTGGCTGCCCTTGCCTTTGGAGCATAGATATTCAGAATTGAGAGTTCCTCTTGGAGGATTTTACCTTTGAAGAGTATGAAGCGTACCTTCTTTTCTTTTTTGATAACTTTGTGTTGGAAGTCGATTTTATTCGATATTAGAATGGCTACTCCAGCTTGTTTCTTCAGGCCATTTGCTTGGAAAATTGTTTTCCAGCCTTTCACTCTGAGGTAGTGTCTGTTTTTTTTCCCTGAGATGGGTTTCCTGTAAGCAGCAGAATGTTGGGTCCTGTTTGTGTAGTCACTCTGTTAGTCTATGTCTTTTTACTGGGTAATTGAGTCCATTGATATTAAGAGATATTAAGGAAAAGTAATTGTTGCTTCCTATTATTTTTGTTGTTAAAGTTGGCATTCTGTTCTTTTGGCTGTCTTCTTTTAGGTTTGTTGAGGGATTACCTTCTTGCTTTTTCTAGGACGTGGTTTCCGTCCTTGTATTTTTTTTTTTTTTTTTTGGTTTTTTGTTTGTTTGTTTTTTTGCTTTTTTTCTGTTATTATCCTTGGAAGGGCAGGATTCGTGGAAAGATAATGGATGAATTTGGTTCTGTCGTGGAATACTTTTGTTTCTCCATCTAAGGTAATTGAAAGTTTGGCTGGGTATAGTAGCCTGGGCTGGCATTTGTGTTCTCTTAGTGTCTGTATTACATCTGTCCAGGATCTTCTGGACATATTCTTTCATAGTCTCTGGTGAAAAATCTGGTGTAATTCTGATAGGCTTGCCTTTATATGTTACTTGACCTTTTTCCCTTATTGCTTTTAATATTATATCTTTATTTAGTGCATTTGTTGTTCTGCTTATTATGTGTTAGGAGGAATTTCTTTTCTGGTCCAGTCTATTTGGAATTCTTGTATAAGTCTATAGGCTTCTTGTATGTTCATGGGCATTTCTTTCTTTAGGTTTGGGAAGTTTTCTTCTATAATTTTGTTGAAGATATTTGCTGGCCCTTTGATTTGAAAATCTTCATTCTCATCTTCTCCTATTATCTGTAGGTCTGGTCTTCTCATTGTGTCCTGGATTTCCTGGATGTTTTGAGTTAGGATCTTTTTGCATTTTCTTTGATTGTTTTGCTGATGTTCTCTATGGAATCTTCTGCACCTGAGATTCTCTCTTCCATCTCTTGTATTCTGTTGCTGATGCTCACATCTATGGTTCCAGATTTCTCTCCTAAGGTTTCTATCTCCAGCATTGCCTCATTTTGGGTTTTTTTTTTTTTTTTTTTTTTTTTTTTTTTTTTTTTTTTTTTTGGGGCTACTTCTCTTTTTAGGTCTTGGATGGTTTTATTCAATTCCATCACCTGTTTGGTCGTGTTTTCCTGCAATTCTTTAAGGGATATTTTTGCTTCCTCTTTAAGGTCTTCTACCTGTTTAGCAGTGTTCTCCTGTATTTCTTTAAGTGAGTTATTAAAGTCCTTCTTGATGTCCTCTACCATCATCATGAGATATGCTTTTAAATCCGGGTCTAGCTTTTTAGGTGTGTTGGGGTGCCCTGGACTTGGTGAGGTGGGAGTGTTGGGTTCTGATGATGGTGAGTAGTCTTGGTTTCTGTTAGTAAGATTTTTACATCTGCCTTTCACCTTCTGGTAATCTCTGGAGTTAGTTGTTATAGTTGTCTCTGATTAGAGATTGTTCCTCTCGTGATTCTGTTACCCTCTATCAGCAGACCTGGGAGACTAGATCTCTCCTCTGAGTTTCAGTGGTCAGAGCACTCTCTGCAGGCAAGCTCTCCTCTTACAGGGAAGGTGCACAGATATCTGGTGTTTGGATCTACCTCCTGGCCGAAAATGAAGGCCCAAAACAGGACCTGTCCTAGAAGCTGTGTTCCTTCGCCCTGTCCCAGATGCTGTTAGCTTCTGTAGTCCACACTCTCACCTGCACAGAGTAGTCTTGGAGGGATCCAGGATCCAAGATGGCTCCCTCAGGTGCTCCTGCAAAGCCCTCCGGGACAGGGTGGACACCTCTCCTCTGGCAGGGAGGTGCCCGGATGTCTGGAGCCCAAAAAGGGGGCTGCCTCAGAAGCTCTGTGGCTCCCGCCTGTCCCAGAAGATGTTAGTTTCTGTAGTCCACACTCTCTCCTGTGCAGACTAGTCTCAGTGGAGTCCCGGAACCAATATGTCTCCTGCAGATGCTCAGGCCTAGGGTTTTTTTGCTTTTGTTTTTTTCTGACAAGTATGCCACAGGTGCAAAAGAAGGTCCCATCTGGACCCAAGATTCCAAGGGGAAATCCCTCTTTTTCTGTTACATAGAGGGAAAAAGGACAAGTAGGTCAAGGAGATGTAAGGCTCTGGCCTTGAGGAGAGCCTGTTGGAGCCTTTGAAAAGGCTTGGTAATAGGTTTTAAAAGAGGTTTGTGAGTGGAGCCTGATGCTGCTTCATATAGAGGACAAGAAAGAAGGGAAAAGGAAGGAACCCATGAACATAAAAAGCTGGCTATTCCTAGGAATGATAGAATCTCTTCTTTCATAGAAGGGACAGAGATTGGATCAGATTTTTCTATCTAATGTAATAGCCTTATAGTTTGGGGTAATTTTAGGTCCCAAGGAAGCAACCTGAGGGGTGGACAGGTGGACTTTCAAGGTGAAACCCTGTAGCCTTGATTGGAGCGGAAATTCAGAAGAGTAGAGGTGTCAGTTTGGCTAATTTCTAAATAGGGACTACAGAGAAGGACATCATCTACATAGAGTATGGTCGTAGATTTAGGGAGAGATAGAAATAATAAATCAGAAGCCAAGGTTTGCCCAAAAAGGTGTGGACTATCCTGGAATCCCTAAGGTAGAACAGTCCAGGTAAGTTGGGTATAAAAGTGGGTATCAGGATCTGTCCAAGTAAAGTCAAATATGTTCTGTGACTGGGCATCTAAAGGGATAGAGAAGAATGCATCCTTGAGATCTAGAACTGAGAAATGAGAAGTTGCTGGGGGGATAGTGTAAAGAAGTGTGTGAGGGTTAGCCCCAATAGGATAGAGAGGTACCACTAAGAATTAATAGGCCTGAGGTCTTGGACTAAGTGACAGGTACCATTAGCTTCCTTGGCTGCTAATAATGGGGAGTTAAAGAAGAAGTAGGGTGAAGAATTTTTTTTCCTCAAGAGGTCAGAAATGATTGGCTTAAGTCACTGAGACTCTGGACAGAGAGTGTGTATTGAACCTGGGTAATACACCTGGTAGGGTCCAACAATTGGATGACAACAGGAGAATGGTATTAAGTAACAGAGGGGTTCTGGACATCCCAGACTCGGGGATCTACCTGTGAGGCTGGTAAAGGGAATAACAGCGTATTGTTAGTAGGTTGGCTGGCTACGAGGAGAAGCAGAGGAACTGATGCAAGCTTGAGTTTAGGTGAATGTGGAGAGCAAAAGAAATAGAGGCTCCTAGCCTAGCTAGGAGATCCCTTTCCAATAAGGGGACAGGACATGTTGACACTACCAAAAAGGAATAGGTGAGAGATACACCCGTGTGGTGGTTTGTACATCCTTGGACCAGGGAGTGACACCATCTGAAGGTGTGGCCTTGTTGGAATAGGTATGAGCCGGTTGGAATGGGTGTGTCACTGTGGGTGTGGGTATAAGATCCTCACCTTAGTTGCCTGGAAGTTAGTCTTCCACTAGCAGCCTTTGGATGAAGACATAGAACTCCCAGCTCCTTCTGTGCCATGCCTGCCTGGATACTGCCATGCTCCCACCTTGATGATGATGGACTGAACCTCTGAACCTGTAAGCCAGCCCCAATTAAATGTTGTTTCTTATAAGACTTGCCTTGGTCATGGTGTCTGTTCACAGCAGTAAAACCCTAACTAATACAACCCCTAAAAATGCAACTAATTGGTGGTGTCTGGTAAGGGAAGTAAGGGTTGTCCTCCTACCCCAAATAGGAAAATGAGAAGAAGTGTGCCCCCAAAGCTCCGTTAGGACTGAGTAAGTGGCTCCAGTGTCCAAGAGAAAAGAGATGGGCTGCCCACATACCACAATATCTACCCTAATCTCCCTGTTCGTGATGGCATTTGGTCAGGTCAGAGGAGCCTGGCCCTCATCAGTTGGCCATAGCCAAGCCTAGGAGATCAGTTGGAGGGTTATCTGGGAATGATGTCCCCGTGTTTTGCATAACATGAGGGCAATCGACAGCCCAATGTCCCTCTCGATGGCACCTAGGGCATGGCCATCTTGGCTTGCTGGAATTAGGGCAGACTTTTGCCCAATGACCTTGTTGACCGCACCTGTAGCAGGTACCTGATGGTCTCTAGGTCTTAGAAGATCATGTGCTTGGGGTCGCAGCTGGAGCTGGTCAGACAGCCTTTGCCAGCATATTGTACTATTGATTGGGGACCCTCTCATCTCTCCCATGGTACACTTAGAAGGCCAGAGCTAAGACTTCTGCCTGTGGAGTCAGACGTCCCCTCTCCAGCTTTTTAAGTTTAGTTCTTATGTCTGGGTAGCTCTGGGAAAAGAAGTAGGTTATTAGAAGTTGTTTACCTTTTGGATTTTCAGGGTCCAGTTTGGTATACTGTAATAAAGCCCTTTTAAGGCATTTTAAAAACTGAGATGAATTTTCCTGTTTATCTTGGACAATCTCTTGAAATTTTTCAAAATTTACCAGCTTTAAAGCTGCCTTTCTCAGGCCCGACAAAAGACATATAACAAACGTGTCCCTGGATAGAATACCACCTGCGGAATGATAATTCCATTGAGGACCCAGGTCAGGTGCTGTCTCCATTTCAATTGGATATACTCTGTTTGATGAATCTCATTGCACGCATTCTTGCTTGTTCCCAAACTTGCCCACGTTCCTCAGGAAGCAAATTGTTAGTATCATGTGTACATCATGGAAAGTCAAGGTGTAAGACTGAGTAATATACTGAAATTCTCTAATGAAGGCAGAGGAATTGGAAGTATAAGAGTCCAACCTCTTTTCTGTTTGAGAAAGTTTACTCAGTGAGAAGGGAACATGTGCCCTGACAAGATCATCTACCCCCACAACTTCCCTTGGGGGAAGGGCAGTTGCTGGGTCAGATTCTTCTAGGGGAGGAGAGCTTGGGGGCTTGGTCATGGCTTTAGAACGAGTGATAGGTAGTGTGAAAGTAGGTGCCAAGGTAGAACATTTGGAAGGACCTGTGGTTGCACAGAAAAAGGAGAGCTGGAAGGTAACAGGCTCTGGGGTATCTCAGTGAGGAAAAACTAGGGCAGCAGTTTGTGTTTTCAACAGCTCAGAAGAAGCCTATGGCAGAAAGGGGGAGGCACATTCACTAGGTGTAACATTGCAGTATGTTCTAGCGGGAATTATGCAGAACTCATGGCTAACAGGACTAGAGTTGGAGAACAGGGAGAGTACATAGGATTAGAGAGAAGATAGAAGAAGTAATTAACATAGATAACCTTCCCACTTACTGGTCTGCTGGCAGTATGTATTAAGCTCCTTTAAAACATTTGGATCTAAGGTGCCATTAAGTGACCATTTAGAACCATTGTCTATCAAGTACTGAGTCCAGATCTTATTGCAAAGGTGTATTAATTTTGATACCTTCAAAGGAGGCATCAGCTTCAAAGACTTGAGATTTTTTAGGAGACATCCCAGTGGTGTATCCAGGGATATGTTTGAAGACATGTTATTGCCCATTTGGAGGTTGCTGGTGTTCTTACTGGCGTCCCAAGAACAATCCAGAAACCAAAAAGGAGTCAGCCAGGCTAGAACACCCAAGTCATCACAAGGACCTCTAATGGCTACCCAGTAAATCCCGGGCTTACTGTGGAAAGTGCTCTACCTGGATCCAGGGATTTCAGCCAGCTGCTAGAGCCTGTGGGGAAAGGGCGACTTTCCAGAGAGTGGAAGTACCTAGATAGGCAATGTCTTAACTCCTATGTCAGCTGGACGTGTGGCTGTAAAACACCAACCCCTTAGTCCCTAGACATAACTGGTCAGGCTCTGTTCCAGGAACTGGAGGCCCTCATGGCTGATTGGCCCTACTAATAATATGCCGGTGTCTGTGTGGGAATTCTAGTAAACCAGTAAATGAGAGTGTGGAAGCCCAGCCTGTAAGTGTGGGAGGTGAGCCAAGTGAGTTCTGGGTTCTGGGTTCTGGGATATGGTGGTTGTTGACTTGGCAACGTAGGTCATGAGTCACATTGTTAGCTCCTGGGTTTGTAATGCCCTGGTACTAATACTGACTATAGTTACATTACATTCTCATATCACATTTTTACATGCTTTTATCAGTTATTGAACATTTATCCAGTTTCTATATCATTGCCACCATATCTTTCAGTAAACATAGGGCTACTAGTCTCTTTGAGAATGATTTTAGTTCTTTTAATAAATGTATAAAATTGGAACTGTGGGAACACATAGTGATGCTATTCATATTTTTTGATGAACTTCCATCATTTTCAGAATGTATAGACTCCTTCAATAGCACATAAGGATTTTTATCTGTCTATATTCCACCAATTCTTGTCTCTTTTTTTTCTTTCATTTTACATCGGATTTTTTTTACTATTTAGCTATTCTGTAGGCAAAAAATTTGGCTGCATTCTTTGCTTATCCAGAGAACTTACCTGAAGCTAAATTTCAAAGTAAAGGACTGAATATTTCAGTGGCAGAAATATCAAGAAAGAATATCCTGAGATCTGTGGCTTTATTATTATTATGTTTATATTAGATTTACAAAGAAGAGCAGCATGTATGGAAGAATTAAGAAAAACTACAGATTGTATGTGAAAATTGGCCTAGAAAGCTTAAGACTGCAAAGTCATATGCTGAGAAAGAGGCAGTAATTGTTAAGTAGATTTGTAACATTACAAAGAAGAATTTTGCTCTGCACTCTGAGAAAGAGTGACCTCAGGCCAACACCCAGATTTAGCTCCAATTTTTAAAAGGAAAGAATCTAAAATAATTTATGCCCTGGGAAAGCATGGACATGCTAATGGACTTGTGGTCTAAGGGAGGGAAAGTTTATCCCAAACTGACAGCTATGTTTGGAGGTCTTGGTTTTAGAGAAGAGAAGAGAAAAAAAAAAAAAATCATGACTGAGTGGTTTGTGGATTCTTCCTCCACAGTTTTACAAAGCTGATGATAGTATGCAATATATGGAAAATTGGAGGTCTTTCAAGGAAACTCAATAATGCCAAGGAATAAATGCTGAAGCCTTGGTTGAGGTGCAACCACACCTAGATATTGGAGATGTCACAGCCGAGACACATTTGCCTAGGAGAGCTATATATTTGGGGTAAAATCAGCCTGAGAGAGAGATGTTAAAAGAACCAAATCTGTGAAGTCAGGGGCATCTAAGCAATTTGAATGTAAAGCCAAAGATACTGGACATGGTGCTTTAGAGTTTAATGTTGTTCTACTGGTTTTAGTCTTGCTTTGGTCCAATCTTTCCTCCCTGTGCTCCTATTTTTTTCCTTATTAGAATAATAATGCATGTTTTTGCCATCATATGTTGAAAATATGCAGTTGTTTAAATGTAATATTGGGTCACAGTTAAGAAATTGCCCTAATTCTCAGGGAGCCTTTCTCTTTTGACATTTGAACAATATTGAAACTGGTAAAAGACTGTGGGACCTTTCAAATTATAATAAATACTGCATTATGAAATTGCCATGAGTCAATGGGGGCCAAGTTGCTGAATGTGGTGGTTTAAATGAGAAATGTCCCCAATCTGCTACTGTTGTTGAACACTTAGTCTCCAGGTAGAGGCGTTGCTCTTTTGTATATTATAGACCTTTTAAGAGAGAGTGACCATAGGTGTGTGGGTCCATTTCTGGGTCTTCAATTCTATTCCATTGGTCTACTTGTCTGTCATTGTACCAGTACCATGTAGTTTTTATCACAAATGCTCTGTAGTAAAGCTTTAGGTCAGGCATGGTGATTCCACCAGAGGTTCTTTTATCCTTGAGAAGAGTTTTTGCTATCCTAGGTTTTTTGTTATTCCAGATGAATTTGCAGATTGCTTTTTCTAATTCATTGAAGAACTGAGTTGGAATTTTGATAGGAGCCTTATTTATAATAGTCAGAAGCTGGAAAAAACCCAGATGCCCTCAACAGAGGAATGGATACAAAAAATGTGGTACATTTACACAATGGAGTACTACTCAGCTATTAAAAAGAATGAATTTATGAAATTCCTAGGCAAATGGTTGGACCTGGAGGGCATTAGCCTGAGTGAGGTAACCCAATCACAAAAGAACTCAAATGATATGTACTCACTGATAAGTGGATGTTAGCCCAGAAACTTAGAATACCCAAGATATAAGATACAATTTGCAAAACACATGAAACTCAAGAAGAACGAAGACCAAAGTGTGGACACTTTGCCACTTCTTAGAATTGGGAACAAAACACCCATGGAAGGAGGTACAGAGACAAAGTTTGGAGCTGAGACAAAAGGATGGACCATCTAGAGACTGCCATATCCAGGGATCAATCCCATAATCAGCCTCCAAACACTGACACCACTGCATACACTAGCAAGATTTTGCTGAAAGGACCCTGATATAGCTGTCTCTTGTGAGACTATGCCGGGGCCTAGAAAACACATAAGTGGATGCTCACAGTCAGCTATTGGATGGATCACAGAGCCCCCAATGGAGGAGCTAGAGAAAGTACCCAAGGAGCTAAAGAGATCTGCAATCCTATAGGTGGAACAACATTAGGAACTAACCAGTACCCTGGAGCTCTTGACTCTAGCTGCATATGCATCAAAAGATATCCTAGTCGGCTATCACTGGAAAGAGAGGCCCATTGGACATGCAAACTTTATATGCCCCAGTACAGGGGAACGCCAGGGCCAAAAAGTGGGAGTGGGTGGGTAGAGGAGTGGGGGGGAGGGTATGAGGGACTTTTGGATAGCATTGGAAATGTAAATAAGGAAAATACCTAATAAATATATATATAAAAAAAGAGAGAGAGAGACAGTGAATTGCTTATGTAAGTACATCTCTAGGAGCAGGTTTTGGGAGGGTACAGCATCCTTTTATTTCTGGTCCACTCCTCCTTTAATCCAATTTCTCTCCAACTTAGATTCCAGTTTATAGATGATATATGATCTCTTGCCAACATTTTTTTTCAAATTTTTATTAGATATTTTCTTCATTTACATTTCAAATGCTATCCCAAAAGTCCCCTATATGTTCCCCCCTGCCCCCGCCCCTGCCCTGCTGCCCTACCCACATACTCCAACTTCTTGGCCCTGGTGTTCCCCTGTACTGGGGCATATAAAGTTTTCAAGACCAAGGGGCCTCTCTTCCCAATGATGGCCGACTAGGCCATCTTCTGCTATATATGGAGCTAGAGACATGAGCTCTGGGGGTACTGGGTAGTTCATATTATAGTTCTACCTATAGGGTTGCAGACCCCTCTAGCTCCTCCACTGGGGGCCCTGTGTTCCATCCAATAGATGACAATGAGCATCCATTTCTGTATTTGCCAGGCAATGGTATAGCCTGACAAGAGACAGCTATATCAGGGTCCTTTAATCAAAATGATGCTGGCATATGCAATAGTGTCTGAGTTTGGTGGCTGATTATGGGATGGGTCTCCAAGTGGGGCAGTCTCTGGATGATCAATTCTTTCATCTCAGCTCCAAACTTTGTCTCTATAACTCCTTCCATGGGTATTTTGTTACCTATTCTAAGGTATCTTAGGTATGCTAAGTTTCTGGGCTAATGTCCACTTACCAGTGAATGCATATCAAGTGAGTTCTTTTGTGATTGGGTTACCTCACTCAGAATGATATTCTCCAGACCCATCCATTTACCTAAGAATTTCATAAATTCATTGTTTTTCAGAGCTGAGTAGTACTCCATTGTGTAAATGTACCACATTTTCTGTATCCCTTCCTCTGTTGAGGGACATCTGTGCTCTTTCGAGCTTCTGGATATTATAAATAAGGCTGATATGAACATAGTGGAGCATGTGTCCTTATTACCAGTTGGAACATCTTCTGGGTATATGACCAGGAAAGGTATTGCTGGATCTTCCAGTAGTACTATGTCCAATTTTCTGAGGAACCACCAGACTGATTTCAAGAGTGGTTGTACAAGTTTACAATCCCTCCAGTAATGGAGGAGTGTTCCTCTTTCTCCACATCCTTGTCAGCATCTGCTGTCACTTGAATTTTTGATCTTAGCCATTCTGAGTGCTGTAATGTGGAATCTCGGGGTTGTTTTGATTGGCATTTCCCTGATGATTAAGGATGTTGAACATTTTTTACAGGTGTGTCTCAGCCCTTTGGTATTCCCAGTTGAGAATTGTTTGTTTAGGTCTGAACCCCATTTTATGGGGTTATTTGAATTTCTGGAGGCCAGCTTCTTGAGATCTTTGTATATATTGGATATTAGACCCCTATCACATTTAGAATTGGGAAAAATCCTTTCCCAATCTGTTGGTGGCCTTTTTGTCTTATTGACAGTTTCCTTTGCCTTACAGAAGCTTTGCAATTTTATGAGGTCCCATTTGTTGATTCTTGATCTTATAGCACAAGGCACTGCTGTTCTGTTTAGGATTTTTCCCCTGTGCCCTTATCTAGGAGGCTTTTCCCCAGTTTCTCCTCTATAAATTTCAGTGTCTCTGGTTTTATGTGGAGTTCTTTGATCCACTTAGACTTGAGCCTTATAATAGGAGATAAGAATGGATCAATTCGCACTTTTCTCTGCATGAAATTGCCAGTTGTTCCAGCACCATATGTTGAAAATGCTGTCTTTTTTCCACTGGTTGGTTTTAGCTCCCTTGGAAAAGATCAAGTGACCATAGGTGTGTGGGTTCATTTCTGGGTCTTCAATTCTATTCCATTGATCTACCTGTGTGTTCCTGTATCTGTACCATGCAATTTTTATCAAAATTGCTCTGTAGTACAGCTTGAGATTAGACATGGTAATTCCACCAGAGGTTCTTTTATGATTGATAATAGTTTTTTGTTATCCTAGGTTTTTTGTTATTCCAGATGATTTTGCAAATTGCCCTTTCTAACTCAGTGAAGAATTCAGTTGGAATTTTGATGAGGATTGTATTGAATCTGTAGATTGCTCTTGGCAGGATAGCCATTTTGACTATATTAATCCTGTCAATCCTTGAGCATAGATGATCTTTTGATCTTCTGAGACATTCTTCAAATTCTTTCTTCAGAGACTTGACATTCTTAACAAACAGATCTTTCACTTCCTTAGTTAGAGTCATACCAAGGTATTTTATACTATTTGTGACTATTGTGAAGGGTGTTGTTTCCCTAATTTCTTTCTCAGCCTTTTTATCCTTTGTGTAGAGAAAGGCCACTGATTTGTTTGAGTTAATTTTATATCCTGGTATTGCACTGAAGCTGTTTTTTAGGTTTAGGAGTTCTCTGGTGGAATTTTTAGGGTCACTTATATATACTATCATATCATCTGTAAATAGTGATATTTTGACTTCTTCTTTTCCAATTTGTGTCCCCTTGATATCCTTTTGTTGTTGAATTGCTCTGTCTAGGACTTCAAGTACTATATTGAATAGGTAGGGAGAAAGTGGGCAGCCTTGTCCAATCCCTGATTTTAGTAGGATTTCTTCTAGTTTCTCTCCATTTAGCTTGATGTTGGCTACTTGTTTGCTGTATATTGGTTTTATTATGTTAAGTTATGGGCCTTGAATTTCTGATCTCTCCATGCCATTTATCATGAAGGGGTGTTGGATTTTGTCAAATGCTTTTTCAGCATCTAACAAGATGATCCTTTGATTTTTGTCTTTGAGTTTGTTTAGATAGTGGATTATGTTGATGGATTTCCATATATTAAACCATCCTTGCATCCCTGGGATGAAGACTACGTGTTCATGATGGATGATCATTTTGACTTGTTCTTGGATTTGGTTTGCAAGGATTTTATTGAGTATTTTTGCATCAATATTCATAAGGGAAATTGGTCTTAAGTTCTCTTTCTTTGTTGGATCTTTGTGTGGTTTGGGTATCAGAGTAATTGCGACTTCAAAGAATAAATTGTTGAAGTCTCCCAATATTATTGTATGAGTGGCAATGTGTGCTTTGAGTTTTACTAAAGTTTCTTTAATGAATGTGGCTGTCATTTCATTTAGAG
Organism: Mus musculus; assembly: GCF_000001635.26. Lineage (NCBI taxonomy): Eukaryota > Metazoa > Chordata > Mammalia > Rodentia > Muridae > Mus > Mus musculus. The sequence continues at coordinate 49,055,497 of NC_000076.6, read as the reverse complement.
CATAGATATTCAGAATTGAGAGTTCATCTTGGTAGATTTTACCTTTGATGAGTATGATGTGTATATCCTTATCTTTTTTGATAACTTTTGTGTTGGAAGTCAATTTTATTCGATATTAGAATGGTTACTCCAGCTTGTTTCTTCCTACCATTTGCTTGGAAAATTGATTTCCAGCCTTTCACTCTGAGGTAGTGTCTGTCTTTTTTGCCTGGGGTGGGTTTCCTTTAAGCAAAAAAAATACTGGGTCCTGTTTGTGTAGCCAGTCTGTTAGTCTATGTCTTTTTTGGGGGGAATTGAGTCCATTGAAATTAAGAGAAATTAAAGAAAAGTAATTGTTTTGTTGTTGTTGTTGTTGTTAAAGTTGGTATTCTGTTCTTGTGTCTCTCTTCCTTTAAGTTTGTTGAAGGATTACTTTCTCTCTTTTTCTAGGGTGTGTTTCCGTACTTGTGTTGGTGTTTTACCTTTATTATCCTTTGAAGGGCTGGATTCATGGAAAGATATTGTGTGAATTTGGTTTTGTCATGGAATACTTTGGTTTCTCCATCTATGGTAATTGAGAGTTTTGTTGGGTATAGGGTTCTCTTAGGTTCTGTATAACATCTGTCCAGGATCTTCTGGCTTTCATAGTCTCTGGTGAGATGTCTAGTGTAATTCTAATAGGTCTGCTTTCATATGTTACTTGATCTTTTTCCGTTAGTGCTTTTAATATTCTGCTTTGTTTAGTGCATTTGTTGTTATGATTATTATGTATCGGGAGGAATTTTTTTTCTGATTCAGTCTATTTGGAATTCTGTAGGTTTCTTGTATGTTCATGGGCATCTCTTTCTTTAGGTTAGGGAGTTTTCTTCTATAATTTTGTTAAAGATATTTACTGGCCCTTTAACTTGAATGTCTTTATTGTCATCTATACCTATTATCCTGAGGTTTGGTGTTCTTGATGTGTCCTGAATTTCCTGGATGTTTTGAGTTAGGTCCTTTTTACATTTTGCATTTTCTTTGATTGTTGTGTCCATGTTTTCTATGGAATCTTCTGCACCTGAGATTCTCTCTTCCATCTCTTGTATTCTGTTGCTGATGCTCACATCTATGGTTCCTGATTTCTTTCCTAGGGTTTCTATCTCCAGAGTTGTCTCCCTTTGGGTTTTCTTTATTGTTTCTACATCAATTTTTAGATCTTGGATAGTTTTGTTTAATTCCATCACCTGTTTGGTTGTATTTTCCTATAATTCTTTAAGGGATTTTTGTGTGTCTTCCTTAAGGGCTTCTACATGTTTAGCAGTGTTTTCCTGTAATTCTTTAAGGAATTTTTGTGCTTCGTCTTTAAGGCCTTCTACCTGTTTATCCGTGTTCTCCCTTATTTCTTTAAGTGAGTTATTAATTTCCTTCTTAAAATCCTCTACCAGCATCATGAGATATTATTTTAAATCCAAATCCTGCTTTTCGGGTGTATTGGGTTATCAAGGACTCACTGAGGTGGGAGTGCTGCGTTCTGATGATGGTAAGCAGTCTTGGTTTATGTTAGTAAGATTCTTACGTTTGCCTTTCACCATCTGGTAATCTCTGGTGTTAGTTGTTATAGCTGTCTCTGGCTGGATCTTGCTCCTCCTGTGATTCTGTTATCCTCTGTCAGCATTCCTGGGAGTCCAGCTCTCTCCTGAGTTCAGTGGTCAGAGTACTCTCTGCAGGTAAGCTCTCCTCTTGCAGGGAAGGTACACAGAGGCTTGGTGCTCAGATCTGCCTCCTGTCTATAAATGAAGGCCTGAAAACGCGCCTGTCCCGTTGCTTCAGCAGTCCACGTGCTCTCCTGAGCAGAGTGGTCTCTAAGGGACCCAGGATGCACAATGGCTCTCTCACCTGCTCTGGTGGTCAGACGCCAAGATGTTTTTATGTCCATCCCTTGACAACCTCTGTTTCTGAAACCATAAATCAAAGTAAATCCATTCTGTCATAAGTTGTATTTGCTTGTTATATTAACATTGGTAGCATCAGGTACATCCCTGGACAGCTAGGAACATCTTTACAACCAGCTCTTAGACCCAGCAATGAGACTCATCATCTCTAGGCATAAGCACTACTCCTGCATACATTATCATCGGACACACCATACATCACTTTGTGGATGCATCACATATGTCATCGCTTGAATAAAAAGACTCATTATCCAGCCTGCAAAGACCCTCTCTTGTTCCCTCTCACACCCTCTCAGATGCTGCTTCTGCCAGTAAGATCTACATGAGACCTGCACGTGGTGTGATTTGTCCGGGATTGTGCCGCATAATCTTACAAACATAACAACAAAAAATTAATTAGTATAGAGAAAGAAAATGCCACAATGCCACAATTTCATTATGTTTGTAGTTGTAGAAGAGAATTTTTCTTCTTCATTACTGGCATCACTGTGAAAGATATTATTATGGCTATTTGTGTGTGTGTATGTGTGTGTGTGTGTGTGTGTGTGTGTGTGTGTGTGTGTGTGTGTGTGTGTGTGTGTGTATACTCTTGGGATTGTTTTTCTGTCCAGTTGTCTATGTACTGCCATTATGTCAGTATGATACTATGACTGTGTTCTGTGTTGCATGGTTTTAAATGATGAAGTATGGTATCTAAATCTCTGTTCTTTCTCAATATTGATTTGACCACTCCAAATTTTTTGTAATCCCTTTGAAATATATGCTTTTGTAATTTTTAAAATGTTATTGAATCTTCTATAGAAATGCATTAGAAATACAGAGCATTTTATATGGACATATTAGCAATATTATGTAATTTAGTTCATGAATATAGATGTCTGGGTTTTTCCTCTCAGTGTTTTGTAGTTTTTAGCATAAGTAAACTTGTCCTTAGTTTATTAATAATTTATTACCAGCAATTGTTGTGGGATTGATTACTTAATATTTGATAGTTAATTGTTAATTCATAGAAACACAAATCTTACATGTTAATTTTGTGTCATGTAACGTCACCAGATAAGGTTAAGAACATTACCAGACTAGGGGTTTTATATAAAGTTACATCTTATATAACAGATATCCACATATGTGTATGAGTATGTGTAGTGTTTGTGTTTCTGGTTAGAAATACTCCATGAATTCTGTGCTTTTGAGTTTCCTGATAGTGATCACAGGGGACCTATTTTTGGACTCTTAGTTTTATCATCCATACCAGACATGCTTGAGACCAAGTACTAGACCATTAATAATTATGACAGAACAATAGGCATAAGCCTATTTGTGGCTTACAGACTTCTTGAAAATACTGAGATGTCCCATTATTTATTTCCAGAATTAGAGGGCATTCACAGAGATAGATACATACATTACTTTTGCCTAGTACACTGCACAAAGGCAGTTTAAATTGATTTATAAATATATGTTATGTGTGTGAATATATATGCATATATGCATATATATTATAATTTTCTTGTTGAAAAGGGGAGTTTAACTTTCAAAACATTATGATTACATAATTATAGAAGCTGGTGGCAGAAATCTCTTTCATTTTTGCTACATTGCTTTTCAGGTTTATTTATAATTTAAGTGAGTGTATGCGTGGAGGTATTCAGAAGCCAAATCATCTGTTTAATTGTCAGAGTCAGTTCTCTCCTTTCCCCATGTTAGTCTTGGGGTTGAAATTGGGTTGTGGGGTTAAGTAGAAATTGCCTTATAGATATACTGAACTTATTCACCTGGCTTTAAAACATTTTAGAAATCAGAAAACAGTATACTATATACTAATTTTCAAATAAAGCTAAATACTTAACCACATTATTAAGTAGTGAAGATATATATATATATACACACACACACACACCTAGGACAATTGCTGTCATAAATAAATACAGAAAATATGACCTCTCTTTTGAATTTAATTAGATATCCTCCATAAAATTAAAAATTATCTTCATAGTGGTGAGAGCTCCCATCTGTTTTATTTGTGATTATCGAAGTTCAATGTTGGTGTCTAGTCAGAGATATGTATGCTCATCCATACAATATATTTGTGATTGTGAGGGACATTTTTCCTTTTCATTCTGCATGAAGTCAAATAGCAGTTTCTTAATACCATCTAGTTAATCTCTACTTCTACCTTTTCCATTGATGTTTCTATACCACGGAAGAAAAAAAGAATGATAACTACCACAATACACACACACACACACACACACACACACACTCACACACTATTTATATGGATTGTGTGTGGATAGCTATTGGAGACAACCCACATTAAACTTGCAATGTGTGGACCCCTGATGACAAGGAAAAACTACTTGCTGGAGGTACTGTGTTTCAGAGAGTAAGGCTATGGGTTCTTGTGGGCCCTAGTATGAGTACTGAGAGGCCCCAAGGTCTGCTTCTTTGGCATAAGCACCTCATGATGTCATTTCTGCAACTATTCTTAAAACTTATTATTCTTCTGTTCTATTTACTGTTGTGGATGACCCTGGTGCTGTTGTATTTTGATGTTAACTCTGCATTTCCAGGATAGGTTGTCTGAAATGAGGAATGAGTCACATACTCAGGGGATTTCTTGTGAACCATCCTCTAATGAATAAAGAAAATAATTACTGGGTTAGTAGATGGGAATTCCAGATTGGACAAAGGGAAAGAGGAAGCAGGAGAGAATTAGGAGCATTTTGGACAAGGATAGAGGGAGAACAAGATATAGCTACTAGTGTCTCCTGGATTCAGTAGCAGATCCTTCAGAATTCACCACCAAAGGATTCAGATTTAATAATGCTTACAAGATTAGAATTTTAGTTGCTGCATCCAGCAATTGAGTTACTGTCATTTCTGAACTAAGTTTGTGTGTTGTTTTTCCTTCACAAGGCAGCTTGTCTGGGTTCAAGAGAGAAAGGTAAGGTGGCAAAGTGTGGGTTTGCCAGATGTGTACCACAAAAGGTCATGGGGTTTTTGAAATATGTGGCTGTGTGGTTATGATCCATCAGTGGGAACTTAGGGAGGGGGTTGAAGAGATTTTGGAGCTCTGAGTCAGATAGTTTCCAAAAGATAAGAACTGGCTGGCAAGATTGCAGAGGCTGAGAGTAGCTGGGTGAAGTGCAGGAACTGGGAGTACCATTTAATATTTTACACAATATTTCTCTTTCCTTCTTCCTTGATTAAAGTGGTATTTGGTGATCTGGCACCACCTAATAGGAGTCTGCTTGATATCCAAGAACTAGATGTTACCTATAATATTAAAGTGAAAGCTATTCATGAACTCAAGAGAAATGTAACTATAGAGGAAACTCTACAAATTTGTAAAATTGCACACAATATAAAATTGGATATGTTGATAGTTACATCATCTTGGGGAAATTTGGTATGTTACAATCACTCTCTTGAGGTGAAAATGAAAGTAACCTAGAGCCATGGGTAGAGATGAGTAAATCTGAAGCTGTTCCCCCCAGTCTTAGTCTCAATTCTGCATAATGAAAATAGGGCATTTTAATTACAAAACTGAGGATGGAATAACATACAGATATTTTCCAGAAAGTCAGCAAGGGTTCATTGAGTTCAGTAACAATAATGGCAGCTCCCCACGAACTCTCCATACAGATTACATGAGCATGTTTTTATAGACAGACATATAGGATCCCTGGCTGTTTTACATGGACTGGAGATGTTGTGGGATTAGGGTATAGGACTCAGTACTAGAAAGGGATATTGGTAAAAGAATGTACCGTTTACTATATTTTTAGGATCACCTTGGCACACATTGCCATGGGACTGTATTCTCAAAGAAAAGAGAATTAAGTTTCTACAAGAAAAATTGAAATGTAGAAAATTAGGACAGCCAGGAGAATTAAATACATGGTGTGCAGGTCAGACCCAGGAAGAATTGCAGAGTGCAGGGTTAGCAGTATGACCTCATTTTTGCCCTATTATGAAATCATACTCTTTCTCACATGTCTGAATGATATTGACTTTGTAAGCACAATGCTGCTGCCCTCAACCTCACCAGAGACTGGTGCCTGGAAGATAAACAAACAAACAAACCTGTGCTTGCTACAAAACTTTTATGTTTGAGATTTTACAGTTACTTTCTTTTCTGTTCTAAATCTATACTACTCTGAATCACAAGAAAATATTGGCACAGGAAAATGGAGAAGTATTTACTGCCCCTCCCCACCATAAACTTTGTAACTAACTTCCTAGTATGATTTCAATAACAGACTGGGGCTGAGTCAAGTCTGTAAAGCACTCTGACTCCTGAGTTTAGGAGATTTCACTGCAAGAACAGTCTGCCAGCATTTTATCTAAATTATTCGTTTTCTTATTCACCTACCAGGTATCCCTTGTCCTTGAGGATTCCCAACTCATGTTGAGGCTGGACTCTGGCAGCTTGCTTTAGAGCTTTCATTGTGTTTTAATATAAACATCCCACATACACTATGTTTCTTTCTCCCTCCCCACTCCCTCTCCCCCTCCCCCTCCCCCTCTCTCCCTCTCTCATTTAGTTTCATGAACTTACTAGCTCCATTTGAAAGAAAATAAAACTTGAGACCTGTGATTCATGTAATTTATGTCAAACAGCCCGAAGAGTTGTTTGTGAGCTTTGAAACCTGGGGCTGAGAACATAGAAGAACAGGCCAGGACATGCCCGGACAGGCCCGTCTTTAAGACATTCCTGAGGCTGCTTGGCCATAACGATAAAGAGAATGACATGTCTGGACTGGCCCAGCGCCTCCCTATCTCTCGCTCTTCTGTCCTAAGTTAAATGTTACCTGCATGTACTGTCTGCTGATGTTTAAATGGACCAATCATGTGAAACCGTGCCAATTCCTCGCCCCCCCCAGCCCCAGCTCCTTTTCTATAAAAACCCCTAGCTTCCAAGCCTCGTGGTCGAGTCCACTGTCTCCTGCGTGAGATACGTTTCGACCCGGAGCTCCACCATTAAACTACCTCATGTTTTTACATCAAGACAGTCTGTTTGTTCGTGATTCTTAGGTGCAAGCTGAATCAGGAATTGAGTGGGGGTTTCCCCACTAGGTTCTTTCACATTTACTATATAACTATTGTCTTTCCTGTCCAGAATTCCAAAGAAACCTCCAATAAAAGTTTAAGCATGCATGTTTATGTTAAATAGTGTTTCTATTCTTCTATAAATTTGGAAGTAGAAGTTTCTACTGTTGTTTTTTTTTCCCCACAGAGCCCCCCACTTTTTTGTTTTTTGTTTTTTTTTTTCAAAACAGGGTTTCTTTGTATAGCCCCAGCTGTCCTGGAACTCAATTTGTAGACCAGGTTTGCCGCGAACTCAGAAATCTGCCTGCCTCTACCTCCCAAGTGCTGGGATTAAAGGCATGCGCCACCACCACCAGACCACAGAGCCCCTTTTATTCATCAATTTTCATAATTTCTATCTAAACATTTCTAAAAACAACCTTGACCTCTCCACAACTAATTTAAGTCCTTTGTTTTGAATCATCTGTGTCCTAAAATACAGTATCCAGAGACTTTTTAAACTGACATTTCCTTCAGGGAAACTCACTGTTTCTTTCTCTATAGTTTTCTTTCATTTTCTTTCAATTTTTAATTGAAAATAGATTCTGTTCTCTAACTCTCTCTCTCTCTCTCTCTCTCTATAGAGAGAGAGAGAGAGAGAGAGAGAGAGAGAGAGATGTTTGAAATTACAACCAAACATGACAAAAAATATAACAAGATGAAGCAAAAGCTATCATATTGAAGTTGGACAAGGCAATGCAAGGCAATAGGAGGAAAAATCACAAGAGCTGACACAAGAGTCAGAGGCCCACTTGTTTTCACAATCAGGAATCCCATAAAATTACTAATCTGAAAGTTATTATATATATGGTGAAACCTCCTGCATTGTTCTTTCATTGTTCAAGGGTTGTTTTAGTTATCCTGGAATGTCTTATAGTTTTTTTATTTATTACTTTTCCATATGAATTTGAAAATTGTCCTTTCAAGGCCTATAAACAATTTTCTTGACATTTTGATAGAACTGCATTGAATCTTTGGATTGCTTTTGGTAGGCTGGCCATTTTTTACTTATGTTAATCCTACTAATCCATGGGCCTAGAAGATCTATCTTCTTATATGTTCTTCAATTTCTTTCTTTAAGCACTTCAAATTTTTATTATCCTAGTCTTTTGCTTGCTTTCTTAGAGTTACTGAAAGATAATTTATATTATTTGAGGCAATTATGAAAGGTGTCATTTCCATGATTTCCTTCTCCTTCTTTTATTTGTATATGGGAGTGAGGTGGGATACTGATTTTGTGAGTTGATTTTGTATACCCATGCTTTAATGAATGTGTTTATCAGCCTTAGAAATATTGGCTCTCTATAGGCAACATTTTCTTTATTGTGACATCAGGAGTAGAGAGCAAGATTAGAAGGAGAATTCAGAGGAGAATAGCATAGAAACTATAGGTAACATTAAAGAACAACTAAGAGCAATATGTAGAATACAAAGGGAAAGATTTCAAAAGGAAGATGCTGCAGAGAGCAGAAGGAGCAGGCAGGCTTCTTCTTACCATGGTACAGAACAGCAAGGCAGGCTTAGTCTTACTAAAAGAAACAAGACCTTTTTCTTATAAATATCTTATAAATATAGAATTAAAAGGGTAGAAGGTTTTTTTTTCTCTATGCAATAAATATTGGAGCTCACTTTTCATTCAGAATGAGCAAGTTCTTTCTGCATTGGTGCTTTGTCTTTTGCTCCATATGCATATGTAAGTATGGATGTGTACTTTAAGTATGTAACTGTAAGAATGTATGAATGTGTGTGCATAAGTATGTAATTGTGAGAATGCATGCAAGTAGGAGACAACTGGTTTGAATGAAAATGTATATATACACATGTGTGAATTTGTTTATGAACTTATGTGATTTTTGCATATTTGCTTCTGTAAAAGTTTTTCCTTCCTGGAGTGTTATTTTCTTCTCCTGGTTCAATAAAAAATGGGGCTCAGAACTGAACAAAGAATTCTCACCTGAGGAATACCGAATGGCAGAGAAGCACCTGAAAAATGTTCAACATCCTTAATCATCAGGGAAATGCAAATCAAAACAACCCTGAGATTCCACCTCACACCAGTCAGAATGGCTAAGATCAAAAATTCAGGTGACAGCAGATGCTGGCGTGGATGTGGAGAAAGAGGAACACTCCTCCATTGTTGGTGGGATTGCAGGCTTGTACAACCACTCTGGAAATCAGTCTGGCGGCTCCTCAGAAAATTGGACATAGTACTACCGGAGGATCCAGCAATACCTCTCCTGGGCATATATCCAGAAGATGCCCCAACTGGTAAGAAGGACACATGCTCCACTATGTTCATAGCAGCCTTATTTATAATAGCCAGAAGCTGGAAAGAACCCAGATGCCCCTCAACAGAGGAATAGATACAGAAAATGTGGTACATCTACACAATAGAGTACTACTCAGCTATTAAAAAGAATGAATTTATGAAATTCCTAGCCAAATGGATGGACCTGGAGGGCATCATCCTGAGCGAGGTAACACATTCACAAAGAAACTCACACAATATGTACTCACTGATAAGTGAATATTAGCCCCAAACCTAGGATACCCAGGATATAAGATACAATTTGCTAAACACATGAAACTCAAGAAGAATGAAGACTGAAGTGTGGACACTATGCCCCTCCTTAGAATTGGGAACAAAACACCCATGGAAGGAGTTACAGAGACAAAGTTTGGAGCTGAGATGAAAGGATGGTCCATGTAGAGACTGCCATATCCAGGGATCCACCCCATAATCAGCATCCAAACGCTGACACCATTGCATACACTAGCAAGATTTTATTGAAAGGACCCAGATGTAGCTGTCTCTTGTGAGACTATGCTGGGGCCTAGCAAACACAGAAGTGGATGCTCACAGTCAGCTAATGGATGGATCACAGGGCTCCCAATGGAGGAGCTAGAGAAAGTAGCCAAGGAGCTAAAGGGATCTGCAACCCTATAGGTGGAACAACATTATGCACTGACCAGTACCCCGGAGCTCTTGACTCTAGCTGCATATGCATCAAAAGATGGCCTAGTCGGCCATCACTGGAAAGAGAGGCCCATTGGACTTGCAAGCTTTATATGCCCCAGTACAGGGGAACTCCAGGGCCAAAAAGGGGGAGTGGGTGGGTAGGGGAGTGGGGGTGGATGGGTATGGGGGACTATTGGTATAGCATTGGAAATGTAAATGAGCTAAATACCTAATAAAAAATGGAAAAAAAAAGAAGTTTATTGCTCCAAACTTCCCTCTAGCCTGATAAGCAAGAGGCATCTGAACAAAAGGGAAAAGGCTGTAGCAATTAATCCTTCACTTAATCTCCTGCTGTTTTAGGATGAGGTGCTAAGTTCCAGAGACTGTAGTTTCTGGCCTAAGAGGAACACAGAAGGCATGTCACCTACACTAGTATAGTAACTTAGATAAGTAAATCAGCTACAATAGCACAATAACTTATACTTAGAAAAGTAAACTTTTTATTATTCTACAAAAACCCTATATATCTCATAGGACAAAGTCATCATCTCTGTTGGTGCTCTCCCCTCTCCACTGCCTCAAGAAGAACCAACAGGAAAGAAGACTACCACTGGGGCTGCCCCAACCATGCCCACCCCCACAGGCAATTTTCATACTTACAAGACAAGTCAATTAGTTCTTCTCATTCGGAACACTTAACAATATATGGTTTATTTAATAAAATTCTTAAGCTATTTAAGATCTCTGTTTTTAGCTCCAGCATGCATTTCCTTATGTGGAGATACCATTATTTATACTTATTATTAATTGATTTCTTATTTTGATAAAATGCTGTTTTATATAATTTTGTAATTTTTCAGTATTCTCTTAGACTAGATTAACATTGTCTACGTTTTTACAAAATGCTGTACATGTTCTCTACATCAAAGGGTTAGTGGTATATCTGATAAAACTTTTATCCTGACTGTTATGCTGGGATTCTATCTGTTTGCTTTGCTAAAAGTGTTTTAAAGTACATAAATAAATAAATAAATAAATAAATAAATAAATAAAATTTATATTGAATGTCATTTAATATAAAATTTATTCTAGAATAATTTGTGTTCTTTGCACATTAAAATAAAGTATTTTTGTATTCTTAGTTATAAATATAGTTTCCTCATTATATTGAAATGTTTTAAGCAGTGTGTTTAAATCTTCAACTCAAATTTCAATTCACATTAAAGTCTTTTCTTGTTTTGCTTAGTTTTTTAGGTGGAAAATCACTTTTATTTAGAATGTATTGTAGAACACATTTTAACACTTCATAATTATAATTAATATACTTTGTTTCTACATGCTATTGGGGGTATAAAATGTAATAACAAAATTAAAATGTATTATGTGTTCATATGGAATTGTCACAAAAAAAATTAAGTCTCTGGAATTAATATTTACTAATGAAAGTGAAATTCTTGTCTCATATATATAAACATGCATATATTTAAAATTTAAAAAAATCTGTTTTAAATTTTAGAAATTGTAAGTCCCTTTAGTACATAATAAATGAAAGTAGTATAGACCTCAAAAAATTTCTAAGAAGTGCTCAGTTTGAAAATTATTCCCCTGCACTGAGTCACTGAGTCAGGATTATTTCTGTATTTTCCATGCTGGTGAATAAATGTTGTCAGACATAGCACCACTTAGAAATTCGAAAAGCACTATTTGAGAAGATAATATGATTACAAGTAACTTAAGTGAATCATCAGGATGAATGAAATATTATTGAAAATATGCAGAAATATCCATACCATAAAATTAAAGTCACAATGTCTACCTCAAATCAAAAATTACTGATTGCATAAAAATCAGAAAAAAAGGAGAAGATAGAAAGAAAAGTCACTCATTTAAACTGTCATTTCTAATATATCCTGTTAATTATTTTCTCTTCACATATGTCACATTTTATTCTAATAAAATATGTACACATTATATATACATATATATGTATGTATGTATATGTATATATAATTGTTTATAAAATTATATACATCCTCTGTGTGTGTGTGTGTGTGTGTGTGTAGTAAATCTCTAAAAGTTAGTATAAGATATGTAGCAACCCAAGAAAAGTGACCTTCATATTAGATTTAACAATTTTCTGAGACATAACTTTCATAAAAAATGATATACAGATGGCAAATATGTAAATGCAAGATACTCAATATCATTAGCGATTAGAAAACATATCATTAAAATCAAAATGAAATACCAGTATGCAAGTATCAAAATAGGTGAAATCAAAAGGAATGGATATGAAAGTATTGGCAAGATTGTAGAAGAGCTAAGTTTGATTTCCTGCAATTGGGATGTTAAATTTCATAGCCACTCTAGAAAACATCCAGCATTTTCCTGATGTCCAATACACTCTTGGCACATAACACAGCAATTCTGTTCCTAAGCATACATTTAAGAAATAGCAAAGTACACATTCAAGCAAAAGTTCACCCATAAATGTTTGTTGCACTTTTAATTGTAATGGCCACAATCTAGTAATAAATGAAATATTTATTACCTGATCAACTTTTGAATTAATTATAATGGAAAGAAGTGCTTGTAAAAGGATATTACTTATCAATATAAAAATGAAGTACTGAAATACAATTTGATATTTTGAATGTCAACATAATTATGCTTAGTGAAAATATCACAAACAAAAATATAGATTATGCGTTTCATGCACACAAAATTTTGCGAAATGTAAATGGTAATGTAAGAATAAGGCCGTTCTTGACTTCAGAAGAGAGTATGGGAAGGAAATTCAAGATAAGATGCTAAAAAATATTTTAGAAGATAAATTTACTCATTTTCTTGATTGAGGTGAAATTTTTATCACACAGATTAAAAAAATCTTAAATAATGTTAAATAATATACTCCAAATATGTGTAGATTATTATCACTTAGCCATAGGTCAATAATGTTTTTATTTTCCATCATGTTGAACTTTTGAAAAATAAGTTCACTGCTTCATAATTAAATTTCATTAGTGAAGTTTAAAAATCAATGCTTAGTGTTTTTATTGAAAAAACAATATCAGAACTCATTAAATGATCTTTCTGTTTTGAACTAAGCTCTGTGTGAAGTATTTCTTCTATATCTATTTTTTGTTGTTGTTGTTGGTTTTTTTTTTGTTTGTTTGTTTTTGTTTGTTTGTTTTGGTTTGGTTTGGATTTTCGAGACAGGGTTTTTTTCTGCAGCCCTGGTTGTCCTGGAACTCACTCTGAAGATCAGGCTGGCCTCAAACTCAGAGATTCACCTGTCTCTGCCTCCCAAGTGCTGGAATTAAAGGAATGCACTGCCACTGCCCAGCCTATATCTATTTTTTTTTTCAGCAGAATATAATTAAAGTGAACAGAAGTAGAAAAGGCCTAAAGTTTTCAAAAAATGACACATAATTAACAATTATAATGTTCTGCTAGACTAGCAATTGCCTCAGATGTTGGTCTCATGTCCTTGGCAAAAGTTTATTTAGCAGTGTTATTTGTTTGATGCTCCAATACATTAATTCTTCTTAACAGAAAGAACCCAAAGGATAAATGCTTTTAGCATGTCTGACTTAGTGAATATCTCTAGAATTTTGAAAGTGTTGATGCACAATCATGTTTTGTAACTTTTGAATACTTTCATCCTCAAGTATTTTATATATTTTCTTATAAAAATACTTATCTTTTTAATGTTCATTGCCACACATACACACACAAGCATGCATTCAACTTATTCAATTTAATTCTCCAGGATTCAATATCATGAATGTCTGTAACCTCAAAACATATACAAATTGGCATCCACTTTTCTTTTTTAAAAGAATGTTTTAGACTAAATATCACATAGTTTGAGCTATATATTAAATTTGGTAAGACATTTTCAGTTTTAATTGAGATTTTGCTTTCAAGATAGACTAGGTGACTTTTATTGATTGCTTATTTAATAGAAAGGATAAGCTCAATGTTTAACCATTTCATTTTATTTGGAAGCACATTTTATTATGAGAGAATAATTTATAATTTTTCATTGGATATTATGTAGATAAGAATGTTCATTTTTTCATGTCTTAGGAACATGACTAAAAATACTACTCTGATGAACAAAAATTGCATACACTTCATCATTTGGGGTAATATATTTTATCATATGACTAATTCAAACTTCCTGAGTAGATCTTTTGATTAAAGATGGATTATGTCCAGGATTAATTATGTTCCTTTTTTCTTTGTAGTTTGAAGATATTGACTTTACCTTTGTTCATACAGAGACTTACATTTTGTGGGTATAATTTATGACATTTGTTATAGTGCTTTTTGAATTTCCTGTCTGAGGAAGTTTATTAAATAAAACAAACCAACCAGAAAATAACATATAGCATCTTCTGTTACTTTCAAAAAGAGTTTTAAAGCTCAGCTCCAAGCAGAAATCTTATCTGCATTTAAATTTAATAACAGCAACTTCAAAGATATACAAAAATTCATTTGCATATGTTATAAGAAGAAGAATTTATGTGTTTGGTTCACAGATTTTGAAATTAATTTTAAAATGCCCTTAAGGGAATTTATCTTTTGATGTTTTCTGTAGGGACAATTTATGTTTTGAGGTTAAACATTAGAAAATAGAAAGAAAACTATAAAGAATGTATATTTCAACCCTCTGGTGAGTAGGGCAAAAATATACCTCAACACAGTAATGAAATGTTTTCTTTATTCTTTTTCCAATTTAAAATAATTATATATTTATCCTAGCATAACTTTTTCCATATTTTTTTAAATTAAAGATATATAACTACTTTGATTTCACATAACCATGTATGACACTTTATTTTTCATAAGCTTCTTTGTTGAACATTTTATATATTAATACATATATTTAAAAAACCACTTTAGTGCATTATCTGCTCCCACCACATTATGGAATATAAATTATTTTATCACACATAGTATCTTTAGTAGAGTTTAAACTCCCTCTACTATAATATAAGATGATAAGACAAAAACCACATCAAAGTAAGACAAGGAAAACCAACAGAAGAAAAAGGCGCTCTCTCTCTCTCTCTCTCTCTCTCTCTCTCTCTCTCTCTCTCTCTCTCTTTCCTACCATATTGCATGGTTGTGAATCTCTATTTCCCTCTGCTGCAGGAGTGTTTCTAGTATCATCTTTTAGGAAACAGTTGAGGAACGTATTTCTAATAGTTTATGAAGCGTTGTATTTCTCTTGATAATAAATAAGAGTCCTGGTCAACCATTGGCTTTAAAACAAATTATGGCAAGATATAAATATCATCAAAGTACTTACTTGTACTTTATCATAAAATGATTTAAGAGGCTTTTAATTAGTAGATATTTATTATAGAACTTAGTATAATTATCTAATACATTTTATATTTCAGAAATGGTCTTTCGTATATCAGAAAACAAAAACAGCTTTTGCATTTTCCCTTAGAGTCATCTTATTCTTTTTCATAATTACGTTTTTAAGAAAATCTATGACCTTAGCATTATTCTGAGTCTAATTTGGAAGGGTGTTTTAGTAACAGTGGGCATAGCTTCACAATTTCCATCAATACATGATTGGTCATTGGTCTCTGGAAGGCTCTCATCTTATGTTGGTTCTAAAGTGAGCACACAGAAGTATGCTGAGCCCATAGAAAATACTTTTATTGCTGAGAAGTTGCCTTAACAAACACAAAATGGAGAGCTGAGATGATTTTCTATAAGATGTAAAATTAACTCGTTTAGGAATGAGAAAATGTAGATTACATGAAGACCAAATGAAGGATCAAAGCTCTGTTTAATACTTAAAACCTGGTCTTCAACTGAGAGAATAATATTGCACTGTCTTTCTTCACTTGATACGTTGGAGTCTGAAAAAACATGAAAGCCATCAAGTCTATCCTAAGCCAAAATCTTGTATTCTTTTCCTCAAGGGTCAAATAAAATCTATGGACCCCAGAAGTTGACTTTTTAAAATAGTCTCAGTTTATATTTATAGGAGGGAGTATAAGATAGTGATATGGAACCATGCCACTTGAGTTATCATGGAGATCAAACAAGATGGACAAGCAAATACGTGACTGAAAGGGGGCTTCAGGTAATTAAAAAAAAACGTATAAGAAAGCTTGGAATAGCAAAAATTTGTACTTAAACTCTGGCAAGCATTCAAAAGGAAGAGAAAAAAGGGAGAAAGCAGAAAAATTTCTCTTTTACTAATTAAGACTCAAAAAGGGGGGCAGGGGGTTTGTAGAGGGGAAACTGGAAAGGGGGAGAACATTTGAAATGTAAAAAATACAAAATAAAGTAACCATTAAAAAAAAAAAAAGAAAGACCCAATAGAACCCTCACAAACCTTGTAGCAAATGTAAAAGGTATTTACATATGTGTGCTGGTGGTAGGGAGGAGTTATGGCAAAAGAAAAATATTTATCTCAGAGAAATAATTATTTTCTCAATTCTTTAGCATCTGGGGTGAGTCAACTATTTTGGAGAATGATTGCTTGCTTAGCTGGGTTAATGACCAGTCCAGCTGGTCTACCAAGACTAATTCTTTTTATGTTTTTGGTAGCTTGGACTATTAGCTCTTCATTTGGGCCATAGAAATAGCTTTCCCTAATGAGCCTTCTCAGAATCCTGATCAAGGTTAATGCAATACTACATAGTAGGGATTGCATAAATATGTAAAATGCAATAAATGTAAAGTAAAATATTAGTCTACAAAAGTCTAGTTAGCATTAAAGACATCATATTCTCCAGCCGGCACTTCCCTTTCTCTTTCTTATAATCTTACATGGATTTTAAGAAAATAACATCGTTTTATTTTGAAATGTGAGTAAAATATTTTTATTCTCTTCTCCAATAAAACAAGATAGGCAGACAGTAGACTTGGGTTACTTTTTTATGTATGAGAATATAGAATAAAGTTTCACTGAGCTAATCAAAATGAAAACTAGCTATTTAGTTCTATTGCCTTCTTCCTAGAAGATAATAGGTAAGGTAAATACTATAAAATTTCCATATAGAGTACCTAGGAAAATCCCAAACAGGGATCAGAGGTGGCCTCTGAAATAGGTTACATAAACAGATGTATATTACCCAAATATTTGCCACAGAAAATTGACTTATAAAATATTCTACTTGTTGAGTAATTCATTTAACAAATATTTAATAAAGTTACACATTTAGTAGTGCCAAATGCTGAGTGAAAAAATTTTATATTCCTGTAAAGTTTGAAATCCCTCAATATTAAAGACAGTTGTTCACGTAATTGTTTGTATTTTATCATTTTAGCAATCTGGATGCCAAGTAAGCAATTTTTGATAAGGACAAGGTTAGAAAACACTATAATTTCTTTACAATTTCAGCATATCCTTTTTAATTCAAACATGAAAAACCTAAGAAAGGCTTCTAGGAAGGCCTTATGACAACAATTTTACATTGTTTTATTTCTTTCTTTCCCTGTTCCCGCTTGGTACCATGGTATTACCAGCATTATCTCTGGTTTTATTTGGAACCTCAAGTGTCAGTTTTATTAGAAAGAGATACCAGTAAATCCTGTTTTCTGATTGTAACTCCTCACCTTGTCAAGGTAAATGATTTATTGTTTTAAGAGGAACCTATGAACCTTTAATTTGTTTTACTGTAAATTACATAAAATATGTAGATATTTCTTGCTGATATTTAATATATTTGTAGCAAATGCAATTGATATTTAATTAATCTTGTCTCCTTTATTTTGCAAAGGTTAAAGATAGAGATAAAGAGAGAAAAGAATATATCATTTTTAAAAATCCACTGTAAACAATTTTTAAAATTGTGGAGAGCTTTTGGGGCTGCTTGACATCTGACATTGGGCCAGGACAAGGAAGTGGGTTTCAGGCAGGAATCTGACATTGGAACATGACAAGGAAGTAAGGTCAGGCAGGAATCTAGTTTTAGGCTACAACAGGGAAGTAAGCTCAGGCAGGAATCTAATCTTAGGCTAGAACAAAGAAGTAGACTTCAGGCATGAATATGACTTTGGGCTAAGACAGGGAAGTAGGTTCAGATATTTTGGTCATCCTGATAAGCCCTTGGAAACAGTGATCAGGAGACCGTTTATTGCCTTGCTTATTCCTTGATTATGTGTGTTTATTGTATGGCCTGACCTTGTTATTTGTATGTAATTAAAATTATATAAAAACAGATTGGGAAAAAATAAACTTGCCTCTGCCTCAGAACTGACTTGAGTCATGCTATAATGCTGTATAATTTTATTTTTTTTTCTTTTTAATCATCGCTCCTGTGCTGGACAATCTGTTGACTGACTGACTGAGGTGGCTTTGTCAGATGGCACCTCAACATTAGGCTCCAGTAAGTGGAGTACAGTGATAGACTCTGAGGGAATTGGATGTGCATGAAGGAAAGTAAAGAAGATTTGGGCCAGCCATGAATAAACCTTGTAGAAGGACAAGAAAATGGTAAAATGTGTTTTGTGTATGTGTTTAGAGTTATGCTAAAATCTAGAGAAGCTAAAGTAATTCTTATAAATGCTTTTTAGTCTTTGGACTCTGACTAGAGATAGTCATGAGACATGAGAGAATGGGGTTGAGAAAAGGAGTCCTCCCTGCCTATCTGGGGATGCTTTAGCAAAAGAGAAGGGAAATGAATGTAAGGAGATTTAGAGCTCTCCTAGGGATAGGGGGAGATAAGGAGATGCCCTGCCTTCTCTCTAGCTCTTACTGGAAAAATACTAAGTTCTAGTTCTGGGTCCCTGGGGTAGGATAACTGGGTCACTTTGGTGGGACATCTACCTCGTTCTCTGTCTATTTTCTGTCCTTAGTGCACCAATCTGTCCATGTTTGTCAGCTTATGTTCGTGTTTTTGTTTTGTTGCTTGAATACTGTTCTGTGTTTCATGTTCAAAAGAAAAAAATGGTTAAAACTTATCTGCTAGTTGTTCATCCTTTGATTTAATTTTAACTTGAACAAACAAACAAACAAACAAACAAAAAAAAAAAAAGAGGGTCTCAAAAAGGTCTCAGTTGGCCATTGCACCCATGCACCTTGTAACTAGGAGTCTAACACACCTGGAGAAGACCTGACAGGGGCTGATTTTCTGCATACGGCACTCTTAGAAAGGCCAGCAGTTACTCAGCTTCTTTGGTAAGAGAGCTGATGGCTATTTTACATAGAAAATCTCTCTGACTGTGATTATTGGGTTTAGCAGTTAACAAGGTGCTTCTTTTTTGAAATTACAGCTAGAAAAAGTAAGAAAAATTTGCCTAGTTTAAATAAGTAAACATGTAGCTACTTCACTTTTGTTTCTGACTGATTTTAGAAGTATAAATATGTTCTGAATGTATTGGTTATAGATTATTGACTTATAACTTATTGGGTATGATTTAAAAGGTATAACATTGGTAACAGAAAGTTGGCTTAAAACTGGTATCTTGTCATTCAGACAACAACACGTGTCATGAGACAACCCAGGGAAACAGGACTCTAAAGATACCTCTAAATTGAGATAATATTTTATGTAATTCTTATCCTAAAACTCAGGCTTATAAAATATAAGATTTAAGGCATTGACCCTTTTGTGAGGTATTAGAGGCTGCACCGTTTTGCGTTTCTATGCAGGAACGGGCAGCCAAATTTTGTAGCATGAGAGTGATCTACTTCGTGTTGTTGGAGAGCCTGGATTGTTTGGAAGTTGAATTTTGCTTTCCAAAGTTATGGTTGTGCTCTGGTGTTGCAAGGAAAACTTAAAAATTATAGCTAAACAACAATTGTTCCATTGACTGCAGTTTTGCAGTTTGATCACAAGCTCAAGATTCTAACTCACACATATTTGTAAGTAAGAAAAAAATCTAGCAGGAGGAGATTGTTGCAGAGTTTGCAAAGTGTTAATGAAGCTATAGAACTTGTGGGGGCATAGCAGCCTGGCTTGCCTACCTAAGCTGCCATTCCGGGAAATGCATAAAGAATTATTATGGATTTGGAGGATTATTTTTATGCTGTCCCTTTGCATCCTCGTGATTGAAAAAGATTTGCACTTGGTGTGCCTGCTTGTAATTTTAAAGAACCCATGAAGCAATATCATTGGAAAATTTTGCCTCAAGGAATGGCTAATAGCTGTACATTATGTAAAAAAAAAAAAAAGGTTGATGCTTCAATACAATTAGGACTTTGAATTTGAGGTTAGGACTTTTAATTTTTTTAGTGTATATTATTCATTATATGGACGGTATTTTGTTAGCAGAGTCCATGAGTGGTTGGTGCTCCAGGAAAGATTCAAAGACAGTATCTTTTTCAATATTTGGAACATCGGTTATATCCTAAACACATTATGGCACAGAAAATTCAAATAAGAAAAAATAGTTTAAATGATTTTCAAAAGTTGTTAGGAGATATTAATTGTCTAAAACCTCATCTTAAGCTTATAACAGGAGAACTTAAGCCTCTGCTTTATATTCTCAAGGGCCATGCAAACCCTAATTCCCCTCAACAACTAACTGATGAGGGAGGAAGAGGAAGTCAACAACAGACACATTATATAGACTATGATCAATTTTTCAATGTTTGTGTTATTGCTACTCATGTACTCACAGCATTCCTTTGGCAAAAGGGAACATTAATGTCAATGCATATTTTTTCATCTCCAAGTAAAGTTTTAATACCTTAGTATGAAGCTGTTGATGTGTTAATACAGAATTATAAGACAAAATCAAGAAAATGTTTTAGGGAAAAAAAACTGATGAAATGTTTATTCGTTATTCCAAACAACAATTAAATTGGTTATTGCAGAATCCTTATATTTGGCCTATTGTACATGCAAAACTTTTAGGCAAAATTGGTAATCATTATCCAAAAGACAAGTTGTTACAATTTGTCTCTATGCATGCTTTTGTATTTTCTATAAATTTATGCATGCATCCCATAGAAAATGTGCTTACTGTATTTACAGATGACTCATGTAATGGGAAAGTAGCATATGTAATTTGATCACATGTTCATTCTCTTTGAGTTCCTAGCCCCCCCTCTTTCAGCACAAATAATTGAACTACATGCTATAGTCACTGATTTTGAAATGTTGAAAAAAATCAAGCTTTTAGTTTATATACTTACATAGCCAATATATAGCTTATGGTTTACAATTATTTAAAACTGTTCCTTTTTAAGATACTGCTAATTCTCAAATTTGGCAATTATTCAAATACAACTCAATTTAAGAGAACATACTATTCCCTACTTTAGGACATTTAAGAGCTCATACTGGATTGCCTGGACCCCTTAGTTAGGGCAATTCCACAGCAGATTTGTGTACCAGGCAGATTATAGGCCTTACACAGGAACAATTAGCCAGACAATCTCATTCTTTACATCATCAAAATAGTAATAGCTTCAAACAACAAGTTGCTATTTCTAGTGAATGTGCAAGTCAAATTAGAAAGACTTATCCTGAATGTCCTCAATTTCTAAATGTACCACATAATGGTGTTAATCCTCTGGGACTTATACCTAACCAATTATGGCAAATGGATGCTACTAATATTTCTGATTTTGGAAAATTAAAATATGCACACATGACTATTGACACCTTTTCAGTCTTTCTAATTAAAACTGCCTTATCAGGTGAAACAACTAAAAATGTAGTTAGTTATTGCCTACATTATTTTTTTATGCTTGGTGTTCCAAATCAGATTAAAACAGATACTAGAACTGGCTATTATAGTGAAGCATTTAAGATATTTTGCCGACACTTTAATATTACCCATATTACTGTAATTCCTTATAATCCTCAAGGACAAGGTACTGAGGAACTTTAAAACAATATTTTCAAAAAATAAAAATGGGGAGTTATATTCACATATACCACAAATTTATTTAAATTTTGTTTTTATTAAAAATTTTAAAAATTTGAATGCCAAGGAACTCTCTGCTAGTGTTTATGGAACCCTAACAGTAGGCATACCTATGCCTAGGTGAAATGGAAGGATCCACATACTAGCACATGGTCCTGGTCAGGTATTTAATATGGGGAAGAAGGAATGTTTGTTTTTTTCCCTTAGGATGCTGAAGGAGCATGCTAGCTCCCAGAGTGATTGTTGAGACATGCTGATGCTGGGACAAAGAATGATGTTGACTATGAGACTATTGCTGAGTGTTCTGACAATGGTAACAGGAAAGCTGCACTGGACATATGTTCTTGTTCTACCTTTGCTTGCTTATATCTAAAACTGGACTAGTTGCATTGCTTCAACTGTTTAGACCTCATAGGACAGAGAACATGGAGAATGTGGAAACTGACTTAGAACAATTAATCAATTAGAGAAGTTGTCATTGTGAGTTTTCTATTTCCTTTAATGGGAAAAGTTAGTCTGACACAATCCTTGACTGGTCTAGAAATCAATCCAATATTGGAAATAACAGTCTTCATTTGGAAGGTTGGTTCTGGACATTTTTTTAGGACATATTTGGAAGTTAGCTTCAGTTCTTTATGAAGATATGTTAACAATAGACAAAACTGGGACAGGATCTGGACTTCAAACAAGTGTTAGAGCATGTGCTGGGCTTCTAATCTTTGATCAACAGGTGATGTTAAAATTATTTTTGTTTCTTCTACAGTATTTAATGTAAGTTGTACTGATTGCACTCTTTCCAATTGTGTTACTATATAGAAATCTTGCATGTCTGTTATAAACCAGCTTCTGTTTTACTGTCTGTGAGTATTAAAGGACCTTGGTATTCTGAAAAACTCACAAGTACTGGAAGAAGTGAGTCAGCTTTAAGCAGAAGCAAGAATGTAGTATATAATAATCAAGGGCTTGATTATTGCGGGAATAGCTGCTTTAATTACATTAATATATAACATCACTGTTTCTACAATTGCTTTGACACAAGTTAAGACAGCTAATTTTGGTAATCATTTAGAAAAAAAATGTTACTAATGTTCTGAGCATTCAAAAGGATTTAGATAGGCATTTAGAACAACATATTGATGCTCTTTATGATACTGGTCAAATTATTGGAAGGAGGTTCAGAGTTTAAGAGTAAGGAGCCATATTAACTGTCATGCAAAATACCAATGGATTTGTGTTACTTCTAAAATTTACAATGATAATAATTTTGTATAATAGGGAAAAACCTCAAAAGCACTTGTAGGGTATATGACATAATTCTAACACCTCTCTGGATGTTTTAACTTTGCATAGTGAGACTATGGATTTAAAGAATGATGCTTTGCTGAGCTTTGTTGCAGATACTGCTGATAAAATTATTCATGGCCTGATGCCAGTATTTTCATTTTCATCAAGCTTCAAGAATGGTATATATAGCTTGATCATGCTAGCTGTATTTGTCCTGGGAAGACTTTTATTTCTGCCCATCATGTTAAAGCTTGCCTTTAACAACATCAATATATTGGTGGCCAAAGTACATGACTTGAAACTAAAAATGAACCACCAGACAGAATTATTAATTCAACAGGCTGGCAGCAAATAATGGGTAAGTTCTGCACAGAGCCTTAACAACCTAACACAGAAGTGCATTGCTTCTGATAGTGCATATTCCAAACGGGTAAAGAAGGCATTCTTGTCAGAATGACCTAAGACAGGCACAATCCTGTTTATGAAATAAAGGAGAGATGTGGAGAGCTTTTAGGGATATTTGGCAGGAATCTGACATTGGTCTAGGACAAGGAAATGGGCTTCAAACAGGAATCTGACATTGAGTTATGACAAGGAAGTAAGCTTAGCTAGGAATCTAATTTTAGACTAGAACATGGAAGTAAGTTCAGGCAGGAAACTAATATTAGGCTAGAGCAAAGAGGTAGATTTCAGGCAGGAATATGACTTTGTGCTAGGACAGAGAAATAGGCTCAGACTTACCATCCTGATAAGTCCTTAGAAACAGTGATCACAGGAGTGATTGTGGGGCTTGTTTATTACCTTATTTCTTTTTTTTTTCTTTCTTTCTTTTTTTTAATTACGTATTTTCTTCAATTGCATTTCCAATGCTATCCCAAAAGTCCCCCGCCCCCTCTCCCCCCCACTCCCCTACCCACCCATTCCCATTTTTTGGCCCTGGTGTTCCCCTGTACTGGGCATATAAAGTTTTCCTGACCAATGGGCCTCTCTTTCCAGTGATGGCAGACTAGGTCATCTTTTGATACATATGCAGCTAGAGTCAAGAGCTCTGGGGTACTGGTTAGTTCATACTGTTGTTCTACCTATAGGGTTGCAGATCTCTTTAAGCTCCTTGGATACTTTCTCTAGCTCCTCCATTGGGGGCCCTGTGATCCATCCAATAGTTGACTGTGAGCATCCACTTCTGTGTTTGCTAGGCCCCAGCCTAGTCTCACAAGGGACAGCTATATCATGGTCCTTGCAACAAAGGCTTGCTAGTGTATGCAATGGTGTCATCGTTGGGAGGCTAATTATGGGATGGATTCCTGGATATGGCAGTCTCTAGATGGTCCATCCTTTTGTCTTAGCTCCAAACTTTGTCTCTGTAACTCCTTCCATGGGTGATTGTTTCCAATTCCAAGAACGAGCAAAGTGTCCACACTTTGGTCTTCCATTCTTTTTCAGTTTCATATGTTTTGCATATTATACCTTATATCTCGCTATACTAAGTTTCTGGTTTAATATCCAATTATCATTGAGTACATTTCATTTGAGTTCTTTTGTGATTAGGTTACCTCACTCAGGAGGATGACCTCCAGGTCCAACCATTTGCCTAGGAATTTCGTAAATTCATTTTTTTTAATAGCTGAGTAGTACTCCATTGTGTAAATGTACAACATTTTTTGTATCCATTCCTCTGTTGAGGGACATCTGGGTTCTTTCCAGGTTCTGGCTATTATAAGTAAGGCTGCTATGAACATAGTGGAACATGTGTCCTTCTTACCAGTTGGGACATCTTCTGGATATATGCCCAGGAGAGGTATTGCAGGATCCTCCAGTAGTACTATGTCCAATTTTCTGAGGAACCCCCAGACTGATTTCCAGAGTGGTTGTACAAACTTGCAATCCCACCAACAATGGTTCCTCTTTCTCCACATCCTTGCCAGCATCTGCTGTCACCTGAATTTTTGATCTTAGCCATTCTGACTGGTGTGAGATGGAATCTCAGGGTTGTTTTGATTTGTATTTCTCTGATGATTAAGGATGTTGAACATTTTTTCAGGTATTTCTCAGCCTTTCGGTATTCCTCGGGTGAGAATTCTTTGTTCAGCTCTGAGCCCCATCTTTTAAGGGGGTTATTTGATTTTCTGGAGTTCACCCTCTTGAGTTCTTTATATATATTGGATATTAGTCCCCTATCTGATTTAAGATAGGTAAAGATCCTTTCCCAATCTGTTGGTGGTCTTTTTGTCTTATTGACGGTGTCTTTTGCCTTGCAGAAGCTTTGGAGTTTCATGAGGTCCCATTTGTCATCCTCAATCTTTCAGCACAAGCCATTGCTGTTCTATTCACGAATTCTTTCCCTGTGCCCATATCTTCGAGACTATTCCCCACTTTCTCCTCTATAAGTTTCAGTGTCTCTGGTTTTATGTGAAGTTCCTTGATCCACTTAGATTTGACCTTAGTACAAGGAGAGAGGAATGGGTCGATTCGCATTCTTCAACATGATAACAACCAGTTGTGCCAGCACCAATTGTTGAAAATGCTGTCTTTCTTTCACTGGATGGTTTTAGCTTCCTTGTCGAAGATCAAGTGACCATAGGTGTGTGGGTTCATTTCGTGTCTTCAATTCAATTCCATTGGTCTACTTGTCTGTCACGATACCAGTACCATGCAGATTTTATAACAATTGCTCTGTAGTAAAGCTTTAGGTCAGGCATGGTGATTCCACCAGAGGTACTTTTATCCTTGAGAAGAGCTTTTGCTATCCTAGGTTTTTTGTTATTCCAGATGAATTTGCAGATTGCTCTTTCTAATTCATTGAAGAATTGAGTTGAAATTTTGATGGGGATTGCATTGAATCAGTAGATTGCTTTTGGCAAGATAGCCATTTTTACAATGTTGATCCTGCCAATCCATGAGCATGGGAGATCTTTCCATCTTCAGAGATCTTCTTTAATTTCTTTCTTCAGGGACTTGAAGTTTTTATCATACAGATCTTTCACTTCCTTAGTGAGAGTCACGCCAAGATATTTTATATTATTTGTGACTATTGAAAAGGGTGTCGCTTCCCTAATTTCTTTCTCAGCCTGTTTATTCTTTGTGTAGAGAAAGGCCATTGACTTTTTTGAGTTAATTTTATATCCAGCTACTTCACCAAAGCTGTTTATCAGTTTAGGAGTTCTCTGGTGGAATTTTTAGGGTCACTTATATATACTATCATATCATCTGCAAAAAGTGATATTTTGACTTCATCTTTTCCAATTTGTATCCCCTTGATCTCCTTTTGTTGTCTAATTGCTCTGGCTAGGACTTCAAGTACTATATTGAAGAGGTAGGGAGAAAGTGGGCAGCCTTGTCTAGTCCCTGATTTTAGTGGGATTGCTTCAAGCTTCTCACCATTTACTTTGATGTTGGCTACTGGTTTGCTGTAGATCACTTTTATCATGCTTAGGTATGGGCCTTGAATTCCTGATCTTTCCAAGACTTTTATCATGAATGGGTGTTGGATCTTGTCGAACGCTTTTTCCGCATCTAACGAGATGATCATGTGGTTTTTGTCTTTGAGTTTGTTTATATAATGGATTACATTGATGGATTTTCGTATATTAAACCATCCCTGCATCCCTGGAATAAAACCTACTTGGTCAGAATGGATGATTGCTTTAATGTGTTCTTGGATTCGGTTAGCAAGAATTTTATTGAGGATTTTTGCATCAATATTCATAAGGGAAATTGGTCTGAAGTTCTTTATCTTTGTTGGATCTTTCTGTGGTTTAGGTATCAGAGTAATTGTGGCTTCATAGAATGAGTTGGGTAGAGTTCCCTCTACTTCTATTTTGTGGAATAGTTTGTGCAGAACTGGGATTAGATCTTCTTTGAAGGTCTGGTAGAACTCTGCACTAAACCCATGTGGTCCTGGGCTTTTTTTTTGGCTGGGAGACTATTAATGACTGCTTCTATTTCCTTAGGGGATATGGGACTGTTTAGATCATTAACTTGATCCTGAATTAACTTTGGTACCTGGTGTCTTTCCAGAAATTTGTCCATTTCATCCAGGTTTTCCAGTTTTGTTGAGTATAGCCTTTTGTAGATGGTGTTTTGGATTTTTTCAGGATCTGTTGTTATGTCTCCCTTTTCATTTCTGATTTTGTTAATTAGGATATAGTTCCTGTGCCCTCTAGTAAGTCTAGCTAAGGGTTTTTCTATCTTGTTGATTTTCTCAAAGAACCAACTCCTCTTTGGTTAATTCTTTGAATAGTTCTTCTTGTTTCCACTTGGTTGATTTCACCCCTGAGTTTGATTATTTCCTGCTGTCTCCTCGTTTTGGGTGAATTTGCTTCCTTTTTTTCTAGAGCTTTTAGATGTGTTGTCAAGCTGCTAGTATGTGCTCTCTCCCATTTCTTCTTGGAGGTACTTATAGCTATGAGTTTCCCTCTTAGAAATGCTTTCATTGTGTCCCATAGGTTTGGGTATGTTGTGGCTTCATTTTCATTAAACTCTAAAAAGTCTTTAATTTCTTTCTTTGTTCCTTCCTTGACCAAGGTATCATTGAGAAGAGTGTTGTTCAGTTTCCACGTGAATGTTGGCTTTCCATTATTTATGTTGTTATTGAAGATCATCCTTAGGCCATGGTGGTCTGATGGGATACATGGGACAATTTCAATATTTTTGTATCTCTTGACGTCTGTTTTGTGATGAGTATGAAGTGTCCCTCCTTGTCTTTTTTGATAACTTTGGGTTGGAAGTCGATTTTATCTGATATTAGAATAGCTACTCCAGCTTGTTTCTTCAGACCATTTGCTTGGAATAATTGTTTTCCAGCCTTTCATTCTGAGGTAGTGTCTGTCTTTTTCCCTGAGATGGGTTTCCTGTAAGCAGCAGAATGTTGGGTTCTATTTGTGTAGCCAGTCTGTTAGTCTATGTCTTTTTATTTGGGAATTGAGTCCATTGAAATTAAGGGATATCAAGGAAAAGTAATTGTTGCTTCCTTTTTTTGTTGTTGTTACAGTTGGCATTCTGTTCTTGTCATTCTTTTTGGTTTGTTGAGGGATTACTTTCTTGCTTGTTCTAGTGAGTGATTTCCATCCTTGTATTGCTTCTTTTCTGTTATTATCCTTTGAAGGGCTGGATTCGTAGAAAGATATTAAGAGATATTAAGGAAAAATAATTGTTGCTTCCTTTTTTTGTTGTTACAGTTGGCATTCTGTTCTTGTCATTCTTTTTGGTTTGTTGAGGGATTACTTTCTTGCTTGTTCTAGGGAGTGATTTCCATCCTTGTATTGCTTCTTTTCTGTTATTATCCTTTGAAGGGCTGGATTCGTGGAAAGATAATGTGTGAATTTGGTTTTGTTGTGGAATACTTTGTTTTCTCCATCTATGGTAATTGAGAGTTTGGCCGGGTATAGTAGCCTGGGCTGGCATTTGTGTTCTCTTAGTGTCTGTATAACATCTGTCCAGGCTCTTCTGGCTTTCATAGTCTCTGGTGAAAAGTCTGGTGTAATTCTGATAGGTCTGCCTTTATATGTTACTTGACCTTTCTCCCTTACTGCTTTTAATATTCTCTCTTTATTTAGTGCATTTGATGTTCTGATTATTATGTGTCGGGAGGAATTTCTTTTCTGGTCCAGTCTATTTGGAGTTCTGTAGGCTTTTTGTATGTTCATGGGCGTGTCATTCTTTAGGTTTGGGAAGTTTTCTTCTATAATTTTGTTGAATATATTTGCTGGCCCTTTAAGTTGAAAATCTTCATTCTCATCAACTCCTATTATCCGTAGGTTTGGTCTTCTCATTTTGTCCTGGATTTCCTGGATGTTTTGAGTTAGGATCTTTTTTTGCGTTTTGTATTATCTTTGATTGTTGTGCTGATGTTCTCAATGGAATCTTCTGCACCTGAGATTCTCTCTTCCATCTCTTGTATTCTGTTGCTAATGCTCGCTTCTATGGTTCCAGATTTCTTTCCTAGGGTTTCTATCTCCAGCGTTGCCTCGCTTTGGGTTTTCTTTATTGTGTCTACTTCCCTTTTTAGGTCTAGTATGGTTTTTTTCATTTCCATCATCTGTTTGGATGTGTTTTCCTGTTTTTCTGTATTGACTTCTACCTGTTTCGTTGTGTTTTCCTGTTTTTTTTTAAGGACTTGTAACTCTTTAGCAGTGTTCTCCTGTATTTCTTTAAGTGAGTTATTAAAGTTCTTCTTGATGTCGTCTACCATCATCATGAGATATGCTTTTAAATCCGGGTCTAGCTTTTTGGTTGTGTTGGCGTGCCCAGGACTAGGTGGCGTGGGAGTGCTGCATTCTGATGATGGTGAGTGGTCTTGATTTCTGTTAGTAGGATTCTTATGTTTACCTTTCTCCATCTGGTATTCTCTGGAGCTCTGCAGGATACACTAGGCGGTGTCCTGGAACCAAGATTTCTGTGCAGGGTCCACTCGGCAGGGTCCCAGAACCAAGATGTCTGCTGCCGATGCTCAGGCAAAATGCTCCCACGCTGGGCAGATCCCTATCCTCTGGCCGGGAAAATGGCCAGCTGTCTGTGCATGATACACTCGGTGGGGTCCCGGGAACAGAGATGTCTGCAGCTGATGCTTAGGCATAGTGCTCCCTGGCTGGGCAGATCCCAATCCTCATAATTCTTAAGATCGCATGGCTGGTGTTGTGGGTATCTGGCGGTAGTCAGCCAACTCTGCGCCCTAGCTACCCCGGTGCTGCTCAGACCGAAAGGGGCTTGTGCCCCTACTCAGACCGGGTTTTCTGCTTTCCTAACTAATGCAGTCTTAGGTCCCACGAGATTGGATTGGAGCAGATGCTGTGTTCCACTCACCAGAAGTCCTAAGATCGCTTGGCGGGTGTTGTGGGTTGCTGGAGGTAGTCAGACGACTGTGTGCCCTAGCTACCCCGGTGCTGCTTGGTTCGGAAGGGATTTCCTTATTTCTTAACTATTTGTTTTTATTGTATTGCTTGACCTTATTACTTGCATGTAATTAACGTTGTATAAAGACAGACAGGGAAAAAGTAAATCTGCCTCAGCCTCAGAACTGGCTTGAGTCATGCTACAATGTTATCTCATTGTTTTCTTATTTTTCTCCAGCTGGCTTAGTCATAAAAGAAAATATAAGAACAAATTCAATAGTGGTACAGCAAGTACAGCATACACTTAACTCTGAACAATGTGAAATGAGATGGAGATAGTAGGTGCTTAATATAGTTCATCATCATACTTTTGCAAGAATATGGAGGTTGCAATTCTAGTGTTTGCTAGTGAAAGTTGAACATGGCAAGTTTCCAGGTAACCTGCTGTACTGGGCTGTTTATTATGCTGACAGTTTACACTATATCATATTTAATTGAAGACTTTGAATTGGGGAAAAGGAATTGAAACAGAGGAAGTCAGATGGAATAAAATAAGTATTAGGGACTTTTAATGGGGAGGTGATTATATCGTATACATGATAATATCAAAATGAAAGTCAAAGTAGTAGAGTTTTAATATATCCTACTTAAAATATACTAAAAAACATTACCTAGGTATTTATTATTATGAAAAAAAAATTAGTCACACCCATAATCCAAGACTTTAAATGAATTTAAGTAAGAGAAGATATCTTAAGTAATCCCATGGTCTGCTATTGGTTGCATAGCCTTACTTCAGAGATGAAGCTTCTTGGTCTTAGTGTCAGTGATAAAGTCAGAAATTGAATTAGAAATGGAGAAGGAAGACAATGTTTTTCTGAGATATCCACAAAAAGTCCTCTTGTTTATGATGTATTCCTCACCTTGGCCATGGAATTTGATACTCTCACCAAATATACATTTGACAAAATAACATAGACTTACATATGTGATTACAGGGTAGGTTTTACCTTTTTTGTATGCTATACATAGCATTCTAATGAGTGAATGTTTATGGTCATTAAATGTGTACCGTGCTATGTGTATATCCTATAAGCTTTTATTCTCTGATTGAATCCATCTGGTTATATCTGGTCAATGTACAAGTAATCTCTGTGCTTCATTGACCACTCTGCCTCATTAGCCACTTACTGAGAATAGAAATGAAAAAACAGTTGGATGATTACGGTGAAGTAAAGGAGAAATAAACTGCACTTATAAAACTATCTACTGACCTATACTTTAATTTTCCCACCTTGAACTGTCCAATTGATTATAGACTTTTATAAAAGTAATAGTCAATGTTTTGTTTTTAGTATTATGAGACACTGGAATATTTTCTATAATACAAAAGCTTATTTTTAATCATTGCTACAGGACTATGCTTCTAATGAATAAAAAATATTCTTTCAGGAAGGATTTGAACACTCATACCTTTAGTCAAACAGACAATAAAACTTGAAGCAAGGTGACATTATCTAAGATGTCAAGTGTCTGACATGTGAATATGCTCAAGTTTTTTCTTTCAGAACTACCTGTCAAATGTTCTTTAATTAGGAGACTGGACTTTTGCAAATGTTAAAAGCAAAAGAATCTCAGAGAAGCATACATAGAAAGGACTGCATAATCTTACATATCAACAGTTGTTAAAAGCTGGTATTCATTCTGGGCAGGTTCAAACTCTGACCCTGTCAGTGTTTGGCATATGAGTAAGATAAAAGTTACTTAGAACTTTAGCTCTTTTATCTTAGAAGGAAGTATTAACTTTTATTCATAAAAGTATGATGTTATACATTACTTTGCCTTTTAGAGATATAAGAAATAAGGGTGTGTATAGCCTCGCCCAGCCTTGAGAAGGCTGGCTCAGACCTGTTTTGCCACAGTGAGCTAGGCCACCTAGGGTGGAGTCTTCTGACCTAGATAGGTCTATTGTTCTACCAAGACACCTCTACACTCTGAGAGGCTGAATCTTTCTTCTTAACCCAATCCTCAATAAGCAACAGCATGGCAACAAAGTGACGAGAGCCTGGCAACAACAGAAGAGAGCCTGCCATGGTGGGGGTTGGCCTTTCCCCCTTTATAAGCTCAGACTCTTAAGTAAACTTTGGTCCTTGATCAGTATCTTTGTCTTGGTCTCATTATTTCTCTCACTATATTCTCCCATGCAGTCCCAGCCTCCCTTTCAGGAACCCAGTTCCTGTAGCTGCAGATGGCTACAGGTGGCACCTCGAACGTGAGGCCTAAATATTGAAGGACCAACCGAGGGAACACTGTCTTGATGGAGCTCCATGAGAAAAGTAAGAAGGTGGTATCTGGCACAGTAAGCAACTTTGCCATCCAGCCATACAGAACAAAGGCAGAGTTATCTAGATAT
Source organism: Mus musculus (assembly GCF_000001635.26). Lineage (NCBI taxonomy): Eukaryota > Metazoa > Chordata > Mammalia > Rodentia > Muridae > Mus > Mus musculus. The sequence continues at coordinate 49,023,148 of NC_000076.6, read as the reverse complement.
ATTCATCTTTGTGCAGAAATTGGACCCTTATACAATCAGTTTGGCTATGGTTGTTGCCTTGCAAGGGACTACAGTACAAGCCATTCTTTCACAGCACTATGGTTATAAAAATGTCTTAAGTATAAGTCATCTTAAAAAAGGACTGTCCAAAAAGTTAGAGGCATAGACAGATCGTTGAAAATTTCCCCTGGAATCTGTATACACTACAGGAGAGATAATCTTTGGGCCAAGACTCAGGCACTATGTTCAGATTAAGAAATATTTACATTTGAGTTAATGCAAAGCTCAGAGGAGCCTGAGCAAGGCATTTCTTTTGTTTTGCAAACCCTGCCTAGGAAAGTTCTTGGGACCTCACCTGTCCTTGACTCTGGGAATTAATTTTTGAGCTAAAACATTATTACAGTTCTATATAGCTTTTGTTCAAAATAAAGTTTAGATTTAAGATAGGATCTTTACCTATCCTAAATCAGATAGGGGACTAGTATCCAATATATATAAAGAACTCAAGAAGGTAGAATCCAGAAAATCAAATAACCCCATTAAAAAATAGGGCTCAGAGCTAAACAAAGAATTCTCACCTGAGGAATATCGAATGGTTGAGAAGCACCTGAAAAAATGTTCAACATCCTTAATTATCAGGGAAATGCAATCAAAACAACCCTGAGATTCCACCTCACACCAGTCAGAATGACTAAGATCAAAAAATCAGGTGACAGCAGATGCTGGCAAGGATGTGGAGAAAGAGGAACACTCTTCCATTGTTGGTGGGATTGCAAGCTTGTACAACCACTCTGGAAATCAGTCTGGCGGTTCCTCAGAAAACTGGATATAGTACTACCGGAGGATCCTGGAATACCTCTCCTGGGCATATATCCAGAAGATGTCCCAACCGGTAAGAAGGACACATGCTCCACTATGTTCATAGCAGCCTTATTTATAATAGCCAGAAGCTGGAAAGAACCCAGATGCCCCTCAACAGAGTAATGGATACAGAAAATGTGGTACATTTACACAATGGAGTACTACTCAGCTATTAAAAAGAATGAATTTATGAAATTCCTAGCCAAATGGTTGGACCTGGAGGGCATCATCCTGAGTGAGGTAACCCAATCACAAAGGAACTCACACAATATGTACTCACTGATAAGGGGTTATTAGCCCAGAAACTTAGGATACCCAAGATATAAGATACAATTTGCTAAACGCATGAAACTCAAGAAGAATGAAGACCAAAGTGTGGACACTCTGCCCCTTCTTAGAATTGGGAACAAAACACCCATGGAAGGAGTTACAGAGACAAAGTTTGGAGCTGTGTCAAAAGGATGGACCATCTAGAGCCTGCCATACCCAGGGTTCCATCTCATAATCAGCTTCCAAATGCTGACACCTTTGCATATCTTAGCAAGATCTTGCTGAAAGGACCCAGATATAGCTGTCTCTTGTGAGACTATGCTGGGGCCTAGTAAACACATAAGTGGATGCTCACAGTCAGCTATTGGATGGATCACAGTGCCCCCAATGGAGGAGCTAGAGAAAGCACCCAAGGAGCTAAAGGGATCTTCAACCCTATAGGTAGAACAACATTATGAACTAACCAGTACCCCAGAGCTCTTGACTCTAGCTGCATATGTATCAAAAGATGGCCTGGTTGACAATCACTGGAAAGAGAGGCCCATTGGATTTGCAAACTTTATATGCCCCAGTACGGGGGAACACCAAGGCTAAAATGAGGGAGTGGGTGGGTAGGGGAGTGGGTGGGAGGTTATGGGGGACTTTTGGGATAGCATTGGAAATGTAAATGAGGAAAATACCTAATAAAAATTATAAAAATATAATTATAACTGAATCAAAAAAAAAGATTTATGAAAGATCAATAAGACTGTAGAATTTATAGAGGCATTACAATCTGGCTTGCCAAATACATATAGATTATTATAGATTTGGAAGGTTGTGTTTTTCCTTTGCATCCTGATAATTGTAAAGTGTTTGCTTTGAATGAGCTTGTGACCATTGGAAAGTTTTGCCTCTAGATATGGCTAATAGCCTTACATTATGTAAGAAAACATTTTTTTCTGTCTCTGTGTCAATACTAGAAGCTAAGTCTTTGAATCTTTCAAATGCCTGTGAAGGGAATTTTACGTCAAATTTTTGCTATCACATAATGTGCTTTAAAGTTCTGTTAAGTAGCTGTTGCTCCAGAAAAGATTCAGAGGTAATATCTTTTTAATATTTACGGTCTTAGTTATCCAAGGAAAAATTGTGATACTGAAAATTTAAGAAAGAAAAGATGATTTGCTTACTTCAAATTATTTTCAAAACCTTCCTGGAGATATTAGTTGGCTAAGACCTCACCTTAAGGTCTTAAGGTGACTTAAGCCTTTGTTGGATGTTTTCAAGGGAGATGCAAACTAACTGGTGAGAAGCAAACGGCTTTGCAGAAAGAAGAAGAAGCTTTTATAATGTATTGTTATCAATTACAATCAATGGTAACCAAATATTAGGTGCTTATTTTAATTATTGTTACTCAGTGTGCCCATAGCAATTGTTTGGCAAAAGAGAACACTAATGTAAAATCATTTTTCTTCATCTCCAAGTAAAGTTTCAACATCCTATTATGACACTGCTGTGGTGCTAATAAAGAATTGTAAGATAAAATCATGAAGGTATTTTAGAAAATCAATAACAAAAAACTGTGTCTTAAAAACATGACAAAGCAGCTATTCCTTGTTCCAAACAGGAATTAAATTGGTTATTGCAGAATATTGATATTTGGCCTATTGCATAGCAAGCTTTTTAGGTAAAATTGACAATCATTATCCAAAAGATAAGTTGTTAACGATTGCTTCTATGAATGCTTTTGTATTGTCTGTAAATATATTCATGCGTACATTCCATAAAAAAACATCAACTGTATTTAAAAACAGCCCTTCTATGGGAGAAAAATATATGTGATTTGGTCACATGTTTATTCTTTTAAAGTTTCCTCCTCCTTCAGCACAGATAATTAAATTATGTGCTATAGCCAGTATTTTAAAATGTTGAAAAATCAAGCTTTAATTTGTATACTAATAATATATATATATATATACATGTATATATATATATATATATATATAATTACAATTATTATATATACAGGGCTTACAATTGCTTGAAATTGTTTTGTTTTTGTTTTTTTTTTCTTTTTGGTTTTTTTGAGACAGGGTTTCTCTGTATAGCCCTGGCTGTCCTGGAACTCACTTTGTAGACCACGCTGGCCTCGAACTCAGAAATCTGCTTGCCTCTGCCTCCTGAGTGCTGGGATTAAAGGAGTGTGCCATCATGCCCAGCTCTTGAAATTGTTAATTTCTTAGATACTACCAATTCTCAAATTTGCAATTGTTTATGCACATACTACTCAAGTTAAGAAAAAATACTGTTCCTGTAAAGGACTGTCTTTGGACATTTAAGAATTCATTCTAGATTGCCGGGGCAAGATATCTTAAGGCAAAGCCATACTAGATTTATAGCCCAGGCAGATTATAGGTCGTACACAAGAATAATTGGCCATATAATCTCATTCTTTACATCATCAAAATAGTAATGGCTTGAGATAATAATTTGGTATCTTTAGAGAATGTGCATGTCAAATTGTAAAGACTTATTTTCAGTGTCCTCAGTTTCTATCTGTTCTACATAAAAGTCTTAATTCTTGAGGACTTATACTTAATCAATTATTGTAAATGGATATTGTAAATGGATACTCATATTTCTGATTTTAAAAAATACAATATGCACATGTGACTATTGATTCCTTTTCAGGCTTTCTAGTTGCAACTGTTCTAACAAGAGAAGCAACTAAAAGTAGAATTAGGTATTGCCTATGTTATTTTATTTTATTTTATTTTATTTTTTGCTTGGTGTTCCAAATCAGATTAAAAAAGATATTGGAAATGGTTGTTACAGTCAAGTATTTGAGATGTTTAATCAACTATTTAATGTTACCCATGTTACTGGGATTTTTTTATATTTCTCAGTGACAAGGTATTATGGAACCTTAAAACTATATTTTCTTTAAAAACAATAAAGGGGGAAATTTTTTCCCTGTGCACATTATTTAAGTCATGCTTTTTATTTTAAAAATTTTAAAATTTGGATGCCAAAGAACTCCTTGCTGAGTGCCTTATAGTATCTTAAAACTAGGCACACTCATGCCTAGGTAAGATAAAAAAAAGATCCACTTATTGGCATATGGCATGATTCTAAACAGGTATTTAATATGAGGAAGAGGACATGCTTGTGTTTTTCCACAGAATGCTTCAGGAGCATGCCAGCTGCCAGAACGATTCATTGGCAGGCTGACCTGTGAGCTTACTGAGTACCCTGACAATGGTGACAAGAAAGCTGTATTGCATATATATTCTTGACCCACCTTTGCTTGCCTTTGCCCCAGAATAGTCAGCTAAACTGCCTTGCTTCAAGCTTTTTAACCTTGTGGGACAGAGAACATAAGTGACTGTGGAAACTGAGTTAGGAAAATTAATCAAAATGAGGAGTTACAATGACTCTTCTCTTTCCTTTAATGTGACCAGTTATTCTGACTCAATCATGACTGGTCTAGTAATAAATCCAATATTAGAGATTCCTATTATGAAGATAGTGAAAAATCTTTATTAGCCAATAGAGTTAACTTGGAGCATAGCCTATTTACATGAGAAGTAATATCTTTTCTGTTGCTTCTCAAAGTCACCTCCCCCACAACAGGAGGCCAGAGGTTGGGCTTGATCATTGCTAACTTGCAACTGAATAGAGTACCTGGACTTCCCCCACAGATAACCTTAATCCTGTTGCTTTTCAACTTTCAGCTTTGTATTTCAAGCCAGTCAGTTACCTTCATGCAGGTCCACCTTCAGCAAGTGCAGATGGCAGAAATTCATTGATATGAAGAGATACATTGAGAGTATGTTGTGGCTTTGGTCTGATTGGGAAAAAGGTGTGCGATAAGGACCAGCAGCCCAGTACGGGCCACTGGGTCTATGACTCATTTCAATCTAAGACAGAGACATATGCCAAGAGGCTGTGGTTTTTTCACAACAACACCATAGAGCCGTGTTTGTGCAAATAAACACAAACAAGCTGCATGTGTTCTCCAGTCCAATGAAAACACAGTCCTAAGGCAGGCACAACTGCCAGCCACTATAATTCCCAGGTAGGACCAAGGAGCATAAGTAAATTTTATGCCCCAGTCCAGCTAATTTTTATTATATGATTAGGGAGGAATTGTAGCCTCCCCCAGCCTTGAGCAGTCTGGCTCAGACCTGTTCTGCAACTGTGAGCTAGGCCACCTAGAGTGGAGTCTTCTGTCTCTTGTTCTACCACCTCTGTGGCTTTCTCAAAGATGCCACTACCCACTGAGAGGCTGAACCTGCTTATCTGAGACAATCCTCTATAAGCAACAGCTTGGCAACAAAGTGACAAGAGCCTGGAAACAAAGAAACAAGAGACTGGCATGGTAGGGGATGGGCTTTCCCCCTTTATAAGCTCAGACTCTTAACTATACTTTGGGCCTTGATCAGTATCTTTGTCTTGGTCTCATTATTTCTCTCACCATTTTCTCCCATGCAGCCCCAGCCTCGCTTTTGCTGCAGGTGCTACAGATGTGATCAGTTTATCATAGTTATGACTATTGTTCAAAAAAATCACTTCATTCTAAATGCCACATTCAAAATGGATGTATAAAAATTACTCTAAGAACTGACAATAAAGCCCATTTAATATAAATTATTAGTACCAACTAGTATGAATTCTGATGAATCCCTAGTAGGTTTTGTTGTTGTTGTTGTTTAGATTTACTTTAGTTTTGTTATCCTGGATGAAAAGTAGGAAGTATGAACAATGATTTAAAAGGACTCATGGCCTAATAACTATTCAACTATGCTATTGCTTTACCTTTGAAACTGATTTAAGAAACTCTATTATCTTAATTAATTTTGCTTCTTAAAATTATATTGTAAATATATCTTTAAATTTATCTACTGTAAATGTCTCTTTTATTTGCCTTTATTGCAGAATAAGATTACACATTCTAGCTCTTTCTGGATTCCAGCTGCCTGGTTCAATCCAATTGCTCTGACTCAAGTTCCTCTCCAAGATGACTTGTCATATTGGCTTGTCTCAGATTCTCACTGAATTGTTCTGGTTGATCTCAAACTGATGCTGGAAATTTATTCTAATCTTTTCATTTCTTCTTACTCTGTCTTGCACTTTCTCTGTTGTCCTGCACTTCATGAGCTATACAAACTGTACAGATCTAGGAAATAAACTCAACTACACTGCACAAAGTGAACTGACTCTCACCTTACTTTGTCTCCCTGTACAGCTCTTGATTAGCTTCTTTTTCCCATCTGTTCTCTTGTGAGTTAGGCATATCCAATCTCTGACTCATTCTGTCAAATTTTCCTTTGATTTATCATTTTGTCTACCCCTCCATTAGATGTCCCTTTCAAATATGGCTGTTTCTTTCTACAAAATATTTTGCCTCAAAGGTATGAACTATGGGCATGCCTATATTTTAGCCAGAGGGATTAACGATATGTAGCATGTCTGCATTCCAGCTGGTTCAAACAGACCTGAGTTTTTGGATATAATCTTTCTCCAGAGCAGTCAGATTTGCTGGATTCAAATTTTTCTACAGTCTATCTTTGAAGACTTATTAATGCATGACAGACTACACTATACAACTTTCTTAATTTCCCCCACAGTTTTCATTATTCTGTATTACATTTTCTGCAATAATATTCATCTTGATATTAAGAATATTTAATTTGATGTGACTTACATAAAGAAATTATTTCAGTTATATCATGTGGCATTTATCTGATAGTAACATTTATACTAGAGTCTTCTACTTTATTTGCTGTTCTGAGGTATATACTCTATTAGGATTCAATTTTGTATTACCCTTTTTTATTTGAAACACTCAGACCTACTCTATTGAAGCCTCATTTACATAGTCACAGGCACATGATGTGAAATGGCTAGGTGTAGATGGAGCCTTGTATGTTGAAGTAGTGTTTTCAGTCTACAGCATATGAAATGTAGCAAACAGTCACTTTAAGAATACATGCCATTGTGATTATTATTTTTTCATTTGCGATATCACAGACAAGTGAGGCAACCTCTCTCTCTCTGTCTCTCTCTCTCTGTCTCTCTCTCTTTCTCTCTCCTCCTTTCTTATTTTATCTTTTTTACATTCCAGTCATTACCTGCCCACAGTTCATCTTCCCATTCGTACCCCGGCTCATTTCCCCCCACACCCCCATCTCCAAGAGAATGTCCTGTTCTCCCACAAACACACCGAGATTTCCTTACTCCCTGGGCCTCAAGTCTCTTGAGGTTTATGTGAGTCTTCTCACACTAAGGCAAGACCAGGCTGTCCTCTGCTGTGTACATATAGGGGACTTTGGACCAGCTCATGCATGCTGCCTGGTTGGTGGGCCAGTGTCTGAGTGATCTCAGGGGTCTAGGATAGTTGAGACTGCTGGTCTTCCTATGGGGTTGTCCTCCTCAGCTTCTTTCTGCCTTCCCCTAATTCAGCCCCAGGGGTCCCTGACTTCAGTTCAATGTTTGCATGTAAGAATATGCATCTGACTCTTTCAGCTGCTTCTTGGGCCTCTTGGAAGGAAGCCACGCTAGGCTCCTGTCTGTAAGCATACCATAACATCAGTAATAGTGTCATGCCTTGGAACCATCCCTTGAGCTGGATCACAATTTAGGTCTATCACTGGACCTCCTTTCCCTCAGTCTCTTCTCCATGTTTGTCCCTGCATTTCTTCTAGACAGGAACAATTCTGGGTCAGTGGGACGGCAACTCTATTTGTTCACTTGATGCTCTTTCTACTGGAGAAAAGACTCTATGTGTTCCATGACCCCATTATAGGGCATTTCATCTAATTTTCCTCCCTTTAAGTCCTGAGAGTCTCTCATCTCCCAGGTCTCTGGTACTTTCTAGAAGTTCCTCCCACCTTCCACTCCTGGAGGTTGCATATTGCCATTGATTCTGGCCCACATGGATTCTCTTCTATCTCTTCTCAGCCCCATACTTGATCATATCCCCATTCCCCACTTTCTGTCCCCTCTCCCACCCAGGTTCTTCCCTCCTTCTACCTCCCATGATAGCTTTCTTCTCCCTCCCTAGTGGAACTGAAGCATGTGAGGCATTTTCTTATACATGCTTTTAAGTAGAGCATTTTAATATTTTTTAATTAGTTCACAATAAACTAAAGTATACAACAAAATAAAATGAATTGCTATTAAAAAGCACTTCTTGTTACTTGTATCATAACTATTTGTGTGGATTGTCCTGGCCCATGATGCTAAGGAACTGTCTCGTACAAGAACAATGCATCTGTTTTAAATATATCACAGTTCTTCAACCAGTATCTGGCATAAAGTCTGTACATTGAATGCTTAAGTACTAGATACAGAAATTCTGAGTTAATGTGTGTAGATCTTTCTTTTGCCTATTAGCTTATGAATATATGGTGTCCTACTGTCATAAAATTCCATATTTCAAAAGTATGAATCATATGAAATCCTAATACACTCTTTTAGCTTTTTCATTTATCTCATGTAACACAGGAACCCAAGTATATAAAAGAAGAGTACTAGGGTCTTGTTTTTTTTTTCAGATTATTAAATTTCTTCATTTCTCAACTAACTTCATAAACTAAAGTTATTATCTATCTTTAACCTATCAACCGAGCTGTCAGTCTTTATATCATTTGTCATTGATGCAGATGTCTTCCTGTATACTGTGTAATGCAAACCAATTATATTAATGGCTTCCTGGAAAAAGTGTTAATAAGCATCAAAGGAAAAACCTTCCAAGGAGTCTTAAAGGTTTTAAAGTATAACTCATTCTCATTTCCTTCTGTTACTTTTGTTTTTCAAGAGGAGAAATAATGAACTATTCTTTATAAGTAATTTTAGTTAAAAAATTTAAAATATCCAGCCATACTTACCACTGTCTCTTTTGTTTTTAAAATATTTATAAGATTATTATGTAATTATATAATTTCCCTTCATTTCCCTTCCTCTAAACACACACACACACACACACACACACACACACACACGCACACACACACACACCCTTTTCAAGTTTGGGACATCTTTTCTTTGTTTGTTGTTTTATTGTTGTTGTGGATGGTACGTGTGTGTCTACTTCTAAATTCAAAAGTTTAAATTTCTCAGTACACATAGTGATAAATTTCTATTAATGCCTCTTCAGAGATATAATAACATTTTAAATTCTTCAATCTCTCTCTACATATATGTATATATGATTCAGTAGTATTTTGAATGAATTTTCATTAATGACAAGTATGATGGTCCTGTAATGTGATAATAAATAATAAACAGCTATATAAATATCAACATGATTAATGTACAACAATATCAAACGGGGCTGCCTGTTTTCTGAAAGCTAATAAAAAGTGTTTTTTTGGGTACATGTTCACCATTGTCTCAGATATATATAAATAAAAATAGATATAAACACACACACACACACACACACACATGCTTATCCCACTTCTTTACTTCTTTCATCATTTCTTTCATTGGTATATTTATATAATGACTTAGAAATAAGAAATCACAAAACACAAGAAGACATAGTATATGAATGAAGGTGAGCTAAGTGGCATAGTAAGAAGGCAGATTTTATTTTTACCATGGTATTATCAGCTATTATTCTAATACAGGTTTTGCAGAAGTCAGGGAAATCTAAATAATGATGTATTATAATTTATAGTTTTGTTTTTTTTTTTTTTTTTTACTTTTTCCTCCTACAATTAGGCTATCAAAGTTGTGGAACTGGGGTGGTTTTATGGGGGAAACAAGAGTAAAGCATTATAAAATGATTCTGTAAAACTTTCTATTTGCTACATGCATCTAAGTATTTGATATCACTAAGTTCTTGCTGACAACAGCCAGTGAAGAAGTATTTTCTCTTCTTCTTTTCAAATAGATGACTGACTCATGAAAGTAACATCTTCAAGATTAAATATTTAGCATATGGCACAATTTTGATAAAATCACACTGTGTAACAGCTTTCACATGGGCAGTTTATTAAGAGAGAGGGGTGAGGTGAATGCAGAGGCTGCCTCTGGGAGGAGAAAGAGAAAAAAGGTGTGGAGGAAGGAAAAATACTGCTTTTGATTGAGGCCATGGCATATGCTCCGGAGGGTATTCCACAGGGGCAACAAGAAGACTAAGTTACATCTGGGCAGCTAGTGATATGTATTATTGTTGCACTGAGTCACTTGAGGATGGACAGGATGGTGCCTGATTGTTAACATTCTTCTCTTTTCCTTATGATAAAGAGGAGAAATAAAAGGGGGTGATGGTGAGGCAGAGATAAGGGTGTCCAATATTTTAAAATGCTTCTTGCTGTTTAAGGGTGTCACTGATATTGGAGCAAAGTTGATCCTCACCACCATATTAGTATTATTTAGAAGCAAGGCTATCAAAGATGGGATGACTTTGGAGGAGTGTTTAATTCTTCTATTTCTCCAATCTCCAGAGGTTATATAATTGGGATATATTTTCTATGGACATAAATCATGGTCATCAAGAGCCCATATTTGTTGGTGCTGTAGAGTTTGCCTGTTGCGTCCAACTCTACCAGCAAGGAAAACGTAACCAGCGGTTCCTCTTAATGCAGTTTACTCAGGCAGCTTCTCTCTTCAAATCCCCCATGCCTCGGGGTACAAGTGTTTTTATGCACTCAAGCCACAATCATGCCTTAACCAATCACCACAGGTCACATCACCTCACCAGGCAGGCTTGCTCAGCCAATCGGGGATTAAGGGCGAGTCATCACCAAATATGGGCTTTTTTACTGCCTGGCACAGATTTCTGTCCGGGTTGGCCAGGGAGTCCGGAATGGCTTCCCACAATTCCCCCTTTTATATTCTTTTGAAGCAAGCTCAGTGGGTGAAGATAGAGGTCTGATCCCCAGTGTGCAGAAATAGGGGCCATGTACAGGATTGACTCTTAGGCTCACAGGTTTTTACCCAGAGCAACCATGACCTCCTCCCGTGCCATTTTACCTGGGAGAAGGACACTAGGACACTCAACCCTCATGCAATCAGACATACCTCCCAGAGATTGTCAAACAGCTTCCAGACTAACTTCAGTGCAGTGCTTAGCCTTACAACCCGATGGAGCGATGGCTTCATTGTTCATTAAGTCTGAGGTGACTGCCCTGCTTCCACTGCAGCAAAAACTTGCACCACCATGGCAGCAGTGCAGACCTGGGCATTCCGCAACTGACACATACACCATACACACAACATGCATGCCAAAACAAGGGCCACAGTGAGGGCACCTATCCCAACCCCCCATTCTTTCCTGATGCCAAGCCAGGATCCCCTCGGGTAGAATTCACAGTGACAATCGCCAAGCGAAACTCATTCATCTTGCCATCAAAATTTGCAGTCCAATTTCTTAACAGGAATTTCTTAACAGGATCAGCTTCTTCACTGTGATAGCATCGCACTAGCCACTCCAAACCCACACTGGCTCTGAGCGATTCTGTGGAAACATGCAAACAGACCCTCTCGCCCAGACCAACACGGAATCTGGACCATTCCATGATCCTGTAAACATATCCTTCCATTTAGCATACCCCAGTTTACTGGGGCTGGTATTAGCATGTTGTTCAGCAGCAGAGCAACCTTCCTTATCCAATTGTAAACATTTTAAGGTAAAATGAGCTAAGGAGAGTCTTATCTTTGGGGTATGGCCATAGCCTATTCCCCCTTTTTGTTTTATTAATAATTCTTTTAAGGTTCTATGTGCTCGTTCAATGATTCTTTGGCCTTGAGGGTTATATGGCAGGCCGTGTTTAACCTGTACTTCCATCTGTTGACAAAAAGACACCAGGGTTTTGGCAGTATATGCAGGGCCATTATCTGTTTTAAGTTGTTGGGGTTTACCCCAAGCTGCCCAGGCCTCCAAACAATGCTGTATAACATGGGAGGCCTTTTCCCCTGCCATGGGAGATGCATAAACTATACCTGAAGATTTATAAATGGATACATGAATGTATTTCAATTTGCCAAATTCTGAAAAATGTGTCACATCCATCTGACACACCTGTAGAGGGAGCAATCCTCTAGGATTCACTCCATAAGAAGGCGGGTGTTAAAACTCAAGGCAATGTCCACAGGTAGTGACTACATCCTGAGCTTGTGCTCTAGAGATTCCAAATTTTCTCTGCAGAGTTTTAGCATTAACATGAAATTTAGAATGAAATTGTGAGGCTAACTCCATAGGGGATGCTAAAAATATAAACTCCATACGAGTACAATTATCCACAATATTATTTCCCCTACTTAAGGGTCCTGGAAGCCCAATATGGGCACGGAAATGTCCAATATATAATGGTTGGTGTCTTTCCCACAGCAACTTCTGTAATTGTAAGAACAAGGCTTGGATGGTACTACAAGTTTTTATTTAGCCAGCCACTTCTAGGGATAAAACTAAGTTAACTACATATTGTGAATCTGAAATTAGATTAAAAGGAAAATCGCAATCCTTAATGACCTCAATAACTATTTGTAATTCCACCATCTGCGGAGTACAGGGATAATACTGCCTGGCCACAGGATCTTTCCCCTTTACCATACATACTCCACATCTGGTTTTGATCCATCAGTAAACACGTTAACTGCATCCTTAATGGGTGTTTTCCTCACCACCAGAGGGAAAATGACTGGATGTTCCTTAAAAAAGATCATTAATGGATGTTTGGGATAATGATTATCAAATGGGCCCTCATTAATACAGGCTAAAATAGCCCACTCATCAATATTTGCTGTTAGGACCTTTTGCTGATACCCATCATAAGGGATTAAAATAGAGCTGGGTTTTATACCAAAAAATTGTAAACAATGCTGAATTCCCAACAAGGCTAAAGAAGCCACTGTTGTAGGATAATGATCTAATATCCTCCCAGCGGATATTTTGGAAAGGATCCATAACAATGGGCCTTCTTGCCACAATAATCCTGTCGGTTGCATCTCAGTAGGTAATATCAAAATGATGGGTAACCCTTCTCTACAACGCTGAAGCTGTGCTTTAATCAATTCTTCTTCCATTAGGGTAAGGACCTTTCTAGCCTCAGGTGTTAATTTTATTTTGGAACTTAACTCTGAGTCTCCTTCTAAAATTTGAAATAGAGGTTTTAATTTAACATTTGGGATCTTCAAATATGGCCGAATCCAATTGATATCACCTAACAATTTCTGAAAATCATTTAAAGTATGCAAGGAATCAACCCTCAACTGTATGTTTTGAGGCCAAATGGCCGTAGGGGCAATCCTTGCTCCTAAATAGGACACTATTTTATCTTGTTGCACAACTAATTCCTTAGCAGCTTGTAATTTTTCTGAGGATAATGGCCACTGAGGCACCCAGACTGGGTCTCCAGTTTCCCAGGATATGGGAATGCTTCTCCCAGTGGCCCCTAGGAAAAACCCATTCCTTCCCGAGGCCTTCTTTTAATTGAGAGAATCAGGACTTCCTTTCTTGCAACCCTTTTCCCAACCTGAAGGATGGGTGCCATCCCATGTCTTTCATCATCTTCTGGGAGGCATCAGAATATTCATTAGTAAGTCTTAATTGTAGATTCTTCAACAAATCCCTACCCCATCAGGTAATGGGCAGCTCAAGCACATATGGTTGAAACATCCCATCATGCCCTTCCTTATCTTTCCAAGGGTGCATCATGACACTTATGTCTGGGCTCTTTGCATAGTCCAGGCCTTGTAATATTTGTTCTGACTCCTGAACTGGCCATCCTTTTGGCCAGTCTTTCCTTGCAATTATGGACCTATCAGCTCCCGTATCTAAAAGTCCCAAGATGGATTTTGCATCCGCCCGTAACTCCAGTACCAGACGCTGATCCATTTGTAATGTGAAAAAAGCTGAAGTCAAAAATTACTAAAACTTTAATAAGGATACAAATCAAACATATCTTACAGTTTTGGCTGAAGAACAGCAACACGAGAGGGGGAAGAGACAAAAATAACACCAAATGAAATGCTTTAACCAACTATATAATCTGTTTGACCCAAAATACTGAAGAAATGGCTAGGACTTTTAGTAGCTTGTTGAATTTGTTCATTACTATCAATTCACTTCAGAGATGATTCTTGTCAATTTTACTGAACTTCTGGAGCAAAATTGCCCAAAACAAAAACTAAACTGTAATTCCAAAATGGCCACTTGAAATATCTGGGACCTTTTAAACAAAACCTAGATGATGATCTGCATACACCAAATTTAATCACTTTTTGCCCCACCAGAGGTGCCCCTGGCCTGGGGGTGACGCTGTGCTCAATCCCAGGAGGAGGTTTTTGGTACTTTGTATAATCCCCTTTTGCTGCTTTTCCCTCCCCCACACAGTCACCACAGCAACAAAAAAGGATAGACTGTCCCTATTACCCTACCAAGTCTTTCTTACTTTCACTTTCTCATCTCCAGAGCTGGAGAGCCTTATTGTCTCTTACCGGGAGCCTAATTGTCTCTTTACTGAGAGCCTAATCCCACCCCTGGGATGGTAAGTTACCATACTCATCCTGTCGACAGACCCTGACTGCAGAAAGTTCTGAACCTCTTCGGTGGGGGAGTCGGGTCCCGTGTTTCGGCACCACTTTTTGCGTCCAACTCGACCAGCAAGGAAAATGCAACCACCGGTTCTTCTTAATGCAGTTTACTCAGGCAGCTTCTCTCTTCAACTCCCCCAAGCCTCGGGGTACAAGCGTTTTTATGCACTCAAGCCACAACCACGCCTCAAACAATCACCACAGGTCACATCACCTCACCAGGCAGGCTTGCTCAGCCAATCAGGGATTAATGGCGAGCCATCTACCAAATATGGGCTTCTTTACTCCCTGGCACAGATTTCCATCTGGGCTGGTCAGAGAGCCCGGAATGGCTTCCCACATTTTCCAACAACTCCTATTTCCTACTTGGGATTCCATGGTTTCTGGATATAGAAGAAGAGGGCTTTAACTCATAGATAGAAGAGGCAATTGGTCTGTGAAGTAGCCATGTGCAATAGACAAGACCAATATAGGCAGCCCCCAAACTGTATGGCTATTTATTACAATAATTGTTTGTCTCGTCAAAAAGGAAGCAAATGCAAAAGGTCATAATATTTAGAAGGAATAGTGAATATAGGTGTTATGCAAATTTTGATCATATCCTGTCATCCAGCTATAGAGGAATTCTCCAACCCTGTTGGAAGCCAAGTCATGGCTCACATGGACCTGGTTTCACCTGGGAGGCAAGCCAGGGCTGTAAAGAGAGGGGAACTAGGCAGTTGAGAGAACAATGGAGCTAAGTCAAGGTTCCTGATCAAAGCTCAAAAGTCTAATAGAAAACAGTGCTTATAAAGGGGGGGGGGGAGGCCCATCCCCTGCCAATTCATTCTTGGAGCCTGGAACCAGCTGCAGGTGATGATATGCAGGATAGGGTGTAGTCTCCAGAATAGCTCAGAGGCCTCTCAGTAGGTAGCAGTGTCTTAAAGGAGAACAGTGGCAGTGGCTGAACAATAGAGTGATCTAGGGAGGAAGGCTCCACCCTAGGTAATCTCCTTAGTGGCAGCAAGGTCAAGGTCTGGATCAGCCGGCTTCAGGCTGGGGGGTGGTTACAATTTTCCCCCTGTTATTAATATTTTAAAAAAGTTGGACTGAGGCATACAATTTATTTTTGCTCTATAGTCCTGCCTGGGAGTTATGGTGGCTCGTGGCTGTGCCTATCTTAGGAAATCTTAGATTTTCCTGAACCATCCAAATTCTATGTTGGAGGCTACGTGCAGCTTGTTTGTGTTTATTTCACACAAAACATGGCTCTGTGGTGTGTTATCAACAGCCACGGCCTTTTGACATGTACCTCTGTCTTAGATTGGTATGGTTCCGAGATCTGGGTGCCCGTCTTTGACTGTTCGGCTCTCCTAACTCACCTTATTCCCAAATCAGACCAAAGCCATAATATGTACTTAGAATGCTTCTTCATGAAGATTAATAACTGCCACCTGTGCTGTTGGAGGAGAGGCTGCACACCTGCTGCAGTCAGGCTGAGGGGCATTGACTAACCTGCTTGAAAAACAATGGGAGACAGTGAAAAGCAACAGTACAAAAGCTTCTTTGGGGAAGTCCAGGTACTTCATTCAGTTGCTAATTATCAACGATCAAGCTTAGTCTTAGAGCTCCTGATGTGGGGGAGGTGAATTTGAGAATCACAGAAAGGCTGTAACTTTCTGGGAGAGGAGGCTGTGCTCCAAATTAACTTTTCGGCTAAAGAGGATTTTTAGCTATAATCAAGGTCAGAGTCATACTTACTGGAAGATTCAGGATCTGTGTCCAGTTGACGAACTAATCTTTCAGGCCCCCATCGCGCTCCATCTTCTTTTTGTAGAAAAGCACAGACAGACGGAGCCCCTTCCCCAGATTAGGACCGGGTCTGGAAGGGGCTTCCATTCATTAGTTAGTGGGTCCCACCACTTTACCATGGCATAAGAACTAGAAGTAACTGGATGTCAGTGGCGATCCACTGCAGACTGACCTTTAATATCAGTTTGCAAAAAAATTTAGAACAAATAAAGCAAAACCAAGATGTGCCTTTGGTGACCTTGAGGGATATAACTGCCCCTGTTTTGTTTTTAAAAGCCAATTTTTTAAAGTGCAATGAGCGTGTTCAACTATTCCTTGTCCCATGGAGTTATAAGGAATTCCAGTTTTATGTTTGATGCCAAATTCTTTACAAAATAAAATAATTTTTTGCTAGAATAGGATGGCTCGTTATCTGTCTTAATAAATTTAGGCAATCCCATAGCATTAAAGGCTTGTAGGCAATGATCAATTACATTTTTGGAGGCCTCTCCAGTATGCAGAGAAGCAAAAAGAAATCCTGAACAAGTGTCAATACAAACATGCATATATTTTAATTTTCCAAATCCTGTATGAGTTACATCCATGTGCCAAATATGATTAGGCATAAGACCTCGTGGATTAACTCCTAAATGTGGCACTGGAGATAATGTAATACATTTAGGACATTGTTTTACAATCATTCTTGACTGCTCCTTGGTGATTTTTTGTCGGAGCCTTAATGTATGTTTAGAGAGATGGAATTTTTCATGGTCACGTTTGGCCAAAGCAACAGGATCTGAATTTAAGGCCTCTCCTATTAGAGCTCTGTTGATGCAGTCATTGCCTTCAGCTAAAGGTCCAGGAAGACCAGAATGAGATCGTGTGTGGCCAATATAGAACGGGTGTTTTCTGGCAAGAATGATGTTTTGCAATTGTGAAAACAAGGATTCTGCTGGTGTATTTAAGTTAAACTTACCACAGGTCTCCAATAAGGGGATTGTGCAACAAATAAACTATCAGTAAAAATATTAAAAGCATCATTCACAGACTGAAAGACATTTAGTACTGTTGTTAATTCTGCTAATTGAGCTGAGAGGCCAGGAGTCTTTATGATTACCTGGTGATTATTTATAAGATATCCAGCTCGCCCTTTAGAGGAGCCATCAGTAAACACCAGAACAGCATTGTGTAAGGGTTGTAAAGAGATCATATTTGGAAATATCACCTCATGTACATTTAAATATTTTATCTACCTATCTTGAGGGTAGTGGCTGTCTATAGTTCCTTTAAACCCTATTTGAGCAAGCAACCAATCTGTACTGTGCTGTTTCAGCCAAGTGTCTTGACCTATGCTCTAAGGCTGAACAATATCTGGCTCTTTGCCAAAATAAGTTAGTGCCTGCTTCCTTCCAAGGATAATCATCTGAACTACTGCTTCATAATATGGCAAGATATTATGTTTAGGAGAAATCCTTGAATGTATCCATATTAGAGGAGACTTTTTCCATATCAATCCTGTAGGTATATGAATCGTATTAAAAATTAAAAGATGAAAAGGCAAAGAGTAATCTATATAATTGACAAATTGTTCTTCAATAGCTTTTTCCAGTTGTTGTAAGGCCAGCAATCCTTCTGAGGTTAAAGATCTAGGGGAGGTAGGATCAGAACTCCCTTTAAGAATATCAAATAAAGGTTTCAGTTCCTCTATTGTAAGCTTTAAATAGGAGTGAAGCCAATTAATATCACCTAACAATTTTTGAAAATCATTCAAAGTCCTTAAGTTGTCTCTGAAAATAACTATCTTCTGGGGAAAAACAGCTTGTTTCGTCAGTCTTAAACCCAAATAATTATAAGGATCCTGAGTTTGTATATTTTCGGGAGTTATCTGTAATCCTTTATCAGCTAAAGCTTTTTGTAAATCTCTATAACACAAAAGCAAATCCTGGGGGCCTTTTCCAGGCAACCCAGGACAAATTCTTAACTGTCCAAAAACAGTCTGCTTAAAGGAACAGTATTTTTTTTTTATGAGTTGCATAAGCAATTGCAAACTTGAGAATTAATAGCATCTGAGGGTTGAACAATTTAAAGCGATTGTAGGCTCTGAGATATATATTGATAAGTATACAAATTAAAGTTTGAATACTCAGCATTTTAAAACACCATCTACAGCATACAATTTAATTATCTGTGTTGAAGCAGGAGGAAACTCAAAAAAATAAGCGTGTGATCCAATTCACATACACTTTTTTTCCCATAGAAAGGCTGTTTTTAAACACAGTAATTGGGATGCATGCATGCATGAATTTATAGAAGGTACAAAAGCATGCATAAAAACAATTTTTAACTTATCTTTGGGATAATGAATGTCAATTTTATTTAAAAAGATGGTATGCAATAGATCAAATACTAATATTTTGTAACAACCAAATTAATTGCTGTTTGGAACAAGGAACAGACACTTTGTCAGGTTCTTAAGACACAATTTTTGTTATAGGTTTTCTAAAATAAACGAATTTATCTTACAATTCTTTATTAACAGCAAAGCAGCCTTAATAGGATATTAAAACTGTGCTTTGAGGTGAACACCACCTCGGCCTCGCCCGCCTCTGGTCCTCCTCCCAGGCTGTAGAAGCTGAAGTGGCCCAATCTGATGTAGGCCAGGAAGCCTGACCATGGGCGGCAGAGCACCCTGAGTCCTAGCAGGAAAAACACAGTAACCCCTGGCGTGGACAGGCAGATGCTCATGGGGACAATGGCGTGCGTGACTGGCGCTCCAGGCCCTCCCCTGAGTTTTCTACAAAGAAGCCCACTTTCTGGCAGCCTCCTGTGCCACCACCACTCAGGGAAAGCAGCGTATACCATGGCCCCGCCCCGCAGCAGCCAGAAGCCAGCGAGCTTGACATAGGCCAATGGTTGGTCAGGAGGAGAAGAAAAATTACTTTACCATAATGTTTTTTCTTGCTAAAGAATTGCTGTGAGCACAGCTAATATTTAATTACCATTAATTATAATTGATAACAATTATAAAAGCTTTCTTTATTTTCTGCAAAGCCTTTTTTTTTTGTCAGTTAATTTGTGTCTCACTTCATAGCACCTAACAGAGGCTTAAGTTCTCCTGTGGTAAGTTTAAGGTGAGGACTTATCCAATTAACATCTCCTGGAAGCATTTGAAAACAAAATTTTGAAGCAAATCAATTTCTCATTCTTAGATTTTCTCTACCACAATTTTATAGTATAACTAACACCCTAAGTATTAAAAAGATATTGCCTCTGAATGTTTTCTGGAGCAACAGCTACTCCGCAGAACTTAAAAGCTCCTTGTGTGAGAGCAGGAATTTAAAGTAAACTTCCCTTGAGAGTCATTAGCTAATAAAATACTTTTCACTTAGGAAACAATATACACTGAAAGATTCAAACTTTTAGCTTCTTGTATTGAAGCAAAGACAATAAGAATTTCTCTTACATGAGGTAAAGCTATATTAGCCATACTTAGAGGCAAACTTTTCTAGTGATTACAAGCTCACTAGAACCAAACTCTTTACAATTTTCCGGATACAAAGGAAAAAATAAACTCTTAAATCTATAATAACTTTACATGAAGTAGGCAAGTCAAATCGCAATGTCCTGATAAATTCTACAGCCTGGTTGACCCTTTATAAACTTTGAATTTAAACTTTATTAGAACAACATCTGTATAGATCTGCAATAGTGGTCTTTTAGCTAAAAGGAATTTTCCATGAAGGCAAGGAAGGAGAGGCAACTTTCAAGAACTTCCTTAGGCACTGTTTGCAAGACAAAAGAAAGTCACACAAGCCCTGCAGAAGCTGCTCTGAGCTTTGTTTCTCTTGCCATGAGGACAGATTTTAGAATTTTTAAGTTTCTTTTGCAATATTAGACTATAACTACAACTTTGGGAAAGCAAAACCCAATTTCAAAACAATTTATCACCTTAGAATCAACATCAAAACTTCACTATCATGTTACGAAATTTGGCTGCCAATTTATACCTATGACTGCATGACAATGCAAATTTTAATGCTTCATTAAAGAAACATTGCTTTAAATCTTACCTTTAATTCTACTTCTAGAATAAGAATCACATTAATTATTATCTCAACTAGAAGTATCCTTAGGGACCCAGCCCCTTGACCTGCCTTATGCCACGTGTTGTAAGACTCCAAACCTGAGTTACCAATTTAAAGCTAACCTTCTAGCAACCAGTGTTACACCTTTTTGCTCATACCCAATAACATATAAGCTAATACTTTATGATGAAGACACACAGAGCATATTACACCTCTAAGACCAGTAAAAAACCAAATGAAGCAGATACACGAGTCTAATAAATTTAGACCAATCAAAGAATTTCAATTTTTCTAGCTATAATTATAAGACACAAAAGCATTTATCAATTGCCAAATACAATAATCACGATTGCAGAGAATCCTCCTGGAAAAAACCATCTATCAGCCTTTTTGCCCCAAAACTAAGAGGCTGCAGACTCCCTTTCTTTGAGAGAAGCTTTTCCAGCAGTGGCTCCCCTGCTGTGCCTGATCCTTAGCTAAAGTGTGCGTTCATTCTTTTTTCTTTATCTGCTGTACCAACAGATAAAGTTTTAGCTATCTTTATTTTCCAACATGAAACACAGAACATTCAGTCATTCAGACAAATAGATACAAATACACATGGATTGACAAGTGGTACACCAGACATTAGACTAGACATTAGACAACACAAAGAGGGCAGAGAACTTCTGCTGTAAGAGCCAGAGAGAAAAAGTCAGGGCATCCCCCATTTTTTTTCTCTGCCACTGGGAGAGTTTCAAAATCCATTTTCATCTATATTATTATTACAAACCCTGTTCCTGACACCTGATGCAGCTCCTGACTGTGGACATCTGCCTGATTATTTAATTTAAACCCTTTTTCCTCTACCTAAAGCAGTTTTTGAAAACTGCGGACAATCGCTTGATCAGTTCCTAGTTCTGAATAATTGACTGCTAACCTAAGTGGAAACCAGCACTGGGTTAGCACTGATTCCAAACTTAGCCCGTATCCTCCCGCACCTCTAGCAACACACTGGTTGTTATCGTGTAGAAGAATGCGAATCGATCCATACTTATCTCCTTGTAATAAGGTCAAATCTAAGTGGATCAAGGAACTTCACATAAAACCAGAGACACTGAAACTTATAAAGGAGAAAGTGGGGAAAAGCCTTGAAGATATGGGCACAGGGGAAAAATTCCTGAACAGAACAGCAATGGCTTGTGCTGTAAGATCGAGAATTGACAAATGGGACCTAATGAAACTCCAAAGTTTCTGCAAGGCAAAAGACACCGTCAATAAGACAAAAAGACCACCAACAGATTGGGAAAGGATCTTTACCTATCCTAAATCAGATAGGGGACTAATATCCAACATATATAAAGAATTCAAGAAGGTGGACTTCAGAAAATCAAATAACCCCATTAAAAAATGGGGCTCAGAACTGAACAAAAAATTCTCACCTGAGGAATACCGAATGGCAGAGAAACACCTGAAAAAATGTTCAACATCCTTAATCATCAGGGAAATGCAAATCAAAACAACCCTGAGATTCCACCTCACACCAGTCAGAATGGCTAAGATCAAAAATTCAGGTGACAGCAGATGCTGGCGTGGATGTGGAGAAAGAGGAACACTCCTCCATTGTTGGTGGGAGTGCAGGCTTGTACAACCACTCTGGAAATCAGTCTGGCGGTTCCTCAGAAAATTGGACATAGTACTACCAGAGGATCCAGCATATACCCAGAAGATGCCCCAACTGGTAAGAAGGACACATGCTCCACTATGTTCATAGCAGCCTTATTTGTAATAGCCAGAAGCTGGAAAGAACCTAGATGCCCCTCAACAGAGGAATGGATACAGAAAATGTGGTACATCTACACAATGGAGTACTACTCAGCTATTAAAAAGAATGAATTTATGAAATTCCTAGCCAAATGGATGGACCTGGAGGGCATCATCCTGAGTGAGGTAACACATTCACAAAGAAACTCACACAATATGTACTCACTGATAAGTGGACATTAGCCCCAAACCTAGGATACCCAAGATATATGATATAATTTGCTAAACACATGAAACTCAAGAAGAATGAAGACTGAAGTGTGGACACTATGCCCCTCCTTAGATTTGTGAACAAAACACCCATGGAAGGAGTTACAGAGACAAAGTTTGGAGCTGAGATGAAAGGATGGACCATGTAGAGAGTGCCATATCCAGGGATCCACCCCATAATCAGCATCCAAACGCTGACACCATTGCATACACTAGCAAGATTTTATTGAAAGGACCCAGATGTAGCTGTCTCTTGTGAGACTATGCCGGGGCCTAGCAAACACAGAAGTGGATGCTCACAGTCAGCTAATGGATGGATCATAGGGCTCCCAATGGAGGAGCTAGAGAAAGTAGCCAAGGAGCTAAAGGGATCTGCAACCCTATAGGTGGAACAACATTATGAACTAACCAGTACCCCGGAGCTCTTGACTCTAGCTGCATATATATCAAAAGATGGCCTAGTCGGCCATCACTGGAAAGAGAGGCCCATTGGACTTGCAAACTTTATATGCCCCAGTACAGGGGAACACCAGGGCCAAAAAGGGGGAGTGTGTGGGCAGGGGAGTGGGGGTGGATGGATATGGGGGACTTTTGGTATAGCATTGGAAATGTAAATGAGCTAAATACCTAATAAAAAATGGAAAAAAAAAAGGATAAACAGAAAAAAAAAATGAAGTTTTAAGCTAGCGCTAGCATGTGTACCTGTTGCTTCGGTGCTCGATAAGAACCTTTTCTTTTTCTTCCCATGGAGCTCCACACCAAGCAGCGTTCCTCCAGTGTTTTTCTGCCATTCCTCAGGTATCTGTTCGGACACCAGACTGTTGGAAGCCGACCCGTGGCTCACATGGACCGGGTTTCACCTGGGAGGCAAACGAGGACTGAAAAGAGAGGGGAACTATGCTCCCACCTTGATCGTAATTGATTGAACCTCTGAACCTGTAAGCTAGCCCCAATTAAATGTTATTCTTATAAGAGTTGCCTTGGTCATGGTTTCTAGTCAGAACAGTAAAATCCTAACTAAGACGGGGTGATTAATTTATCAGGGAGAGGAGAAGGTTTGGTTGAAAGGCCAGGAGTCAAAACTGACCATACATGAGCTCAAAAAGGTGAGACAAAATGAGGTCTCTTGGGGAAAGCTTCTAGCCTAAAAAGAGCCAGCAGTAGGAGTTTTACCCAATTGAGATATGCTGTGTCAAAGTTTGACAAGGGTTGCTTCAAAGAAGTAGCTAGTTCATTCTTTCTTTCCTGAAGACTGGGAAATGATATGGACTATAAAAATACCAAGGGATGTTTGGGGCTTTCCTGTAAATATGGAATTAATATAATAAACCCTGGGCTTGAGCCACCCTAATGGGTAGATTTCTGCAGATCAACGAAAGTATACTGTACTGAAGTTATACTATATAGACTAAGAGATGATTTCTTAATTCTTAATGATAGTCAAATAAATTCTAAAATTATACTAGTATTATTAAGCTCCTTATAATGGGACTGCTATTAAAGCCCTCTCTGATAAAACTACAATTAGAACTGTGCTAATCCCTATGTGTCATGAGTTAATTGCTTCTGAGATATAAAGAAGACATTCACAACTTAAAACACACTCCAAGAGGCTATAAAGCAATAGTCAATGGACATAAATGGGAATTAATGATTTATGGTAGGTCCAAGTATAGAAGATAAAATATTGACTGTGTTGATCTATGAAAAGCTTCAATGGTAACTTCATCAAAAAAAGTGATGACTTTTAACACTCAATGAACCCATGGAGCTAGTGACAGATAATGAATGCCTAGCTTAATAACTAGTCAAAATGAAAACATGCATAAACATCTCTGTTGTAAACTTTTTATTCAATTTTTGATTTAAGTTTATATTTGAACATTTTGAGAACCGTTGTAAACAAAAAACAAAAAAACAAAAAACAAAAAGAGAAAGATTTCTCATACTCATGGATTGGCAGGGCTAATATGGTAAAAATGGCATGCCTCCCGAAAGTTGTCTACCTATTCAATGCTATCTCCATCAAAATTTCAACTCAATTCTTCATTTATTTAGAAAGAGCAATTTCCAAATTTATCTGGAATAACACAGAGTCCAGGATAATGAAAACTATTCTCAACAATAAAAGAACTTTTGGTGGAATTACCATCCCTGATCTTAAGCTGTACTACAGAGCAATTGTGATAAATACTGCATGGTACTGGTACAGCAAGAGACGGGTATGTCAATGAAGTAGAATTGAAGACCCAGAAATTAACCCACACACCTATGGTCACTTGATCTTTGACAAAAGAGCAAAAACCATTCAGTGGAAAAAAAGACAGCATTTTCAACAAATGGTGCTGGCTCAACTGGCAATTAGCATGTAGAAGAAGGCTAATTGATCCTTTCTTATCTCCTTGTACAAAACTCAAGTCTTAGTGAATAAAGGAACCCCACATAAAACCAGAGACACTGAAACTAATACAAGAGAACATGGGGAAGAGCTTTGAACACATGGGCACAGGGGAAAATTTCCTGAACAGAACACCAATGGCTTGTGCTATAAAATCAAGAATCGACAAATGGGACCTCATAAAATTGCAAAGATTGATAAGGCAAAATACACTGTCAATAAGACAAAAAGGCAACCAACAGATTGATAAAAGCTATTTACACATCTTAAATCTGGTAGAGAGCTAATATTCAATATATACAAAGAACTCAAGAAGTTAGACTCCAGAAAACCAAATAACCCTATTAAAAATAGGGTACAGAGATAAACAAAGAATTCTCAACTGACAAATACTGAATGGTTGAGAAGCACCTAAATAAATGTTCAACATCCATAATCATCAGGGAAATGCAAATCAAAACAACCCTGAGATTCCACCTCATACCAGTCAGAATAGCTAAGAACAAAAACTCAGGGGACAGCAGATACTAGTGAGGATGTGGAGAAAGAGGAACACTCCTCCATTGTTGGTGGGATTGTAAACTGGTACAACCAATCTGGAAATCAGTTTGGCCGTTCCTCAGAAAATTGGACATGGTACTACTGGAAGATCCAGCATATACCCAGAAGATGCTCCAACTTGTAATAAGGACACATGCTCCACTATATTCATAGCAGTCTTATTTATAATATCCAGAAGCTGGAAAGAGCCCAGATGTCCCTCAACAGAGGAATGGATACAAAAAATGTGGTATATTTACATAATAGAGTACTACTACTCAGCTATTAAAAACAGTGAATTTCTGAAATTCGTAGACAAATGGATGGATCTAGATGATATCATCCTAAGTGAAGTAACCCAATCACAAAAGAACACACATGATATATACTCACTGATAAGTGGATATTAGCCCAGAAGCTCAGAATACCAAAGATACAATTTGTAAAACACATGAAACTCAAGAAGAAGGAACTACAAAGTGTGGATACTTCAATCCTTCTTAGAAGGGAGAACAAAATACCCATGGAAGGAGTTACGCAGACAAAGTTTGGAGCAGAGACTGAAGGAATGACCATCGAGGGACTTCCCCACCTGGGGATCCTTCCCATAAACAACAACCAAACCCAGACACTATTGCAGATGCCAACAAGTGCTACCTGACAGAAGCCTGATAAAGTTGTCTCCTGAGAGGCTTTACCAGTGCCTAAAAAATACAGAAGTGGATGCTCACAGCTATCTATTGGACGAAGCACCTTGTCCCCAATGAAGGAGCTAGTGAAATTATCCAAGGAGCTGAAGGGGTTTGCAGCCCCATAGGAGGAACAACAGTATGAACTAACCAGTACCCCCAGAGCTTCCATGGACTAAACCACCAATCAAAGAAAATACATAGTGGGACTCATGGCTCTAGCTGAATATGTTGCAGAGAATGGCCTAGTCGGTCTTCAATGGGAGGAGAGGCCCTTGGTCCTGAGAAAGTTCTATGCTCCAGTATAGGGGAATGCTAGGGCCAGGGATCTGGAATGGGTGGGTTGGGGAGCAGGGGGAGGGGGAAGAGGATAGGAGATTTTCTGAGGGGAAACTAGGAAAGTGGACAACATTTGAAATGTAAATAAAATATCTAATGAAAAAAAAATCCCAAAACATCATCATTATCAACAGTAACAACAACATCAAACCAAAGAATGATTGGAATCAGCCATTTGATCTACTCCCCTCGAAAACATACAAAAATCACAATTATTATATTGCATTTGCATTGAATTACAGAAGAAGGAAAGATCAAACAAGGGAGTTAGAGAGAGCAAGATTAAGAGAAAGAAGGGCAGCAGAGTAGAGTACCTTAGAAATTAACAAAACAATTTAGAAATTAAGAAAGCATATAACCTGATAGATTTTTCCTTCTTTTGCTTTCCCTTATAAATAAAAAGGACTTTATAAATAAAAAGGACTTTAAAGCAGGAACAGAAGAGAGAAAAACCCCAAATGCAGATAGAAAGAGGGATAAAGAAAAAGTGGAAGAGAGAGCAGAAAGAATAGGCAGGCTTCTCTTTACCTTTGGACAGAATAGGTCCTTTCATAAGAACAATTCAGGCTTAGTCTTACTAAAGAGGACACATCTCTTTTTCTTACACACTTGTGTTCAATTCACTGGAACTCATTTTTTTTTAATTCAGTGTGAGTGTGTGGGGAGCCGCCCTCACATTCGCCGTTACAAGATGGCGCTGACATCCTGTGTTCTAAGTGGTAAACAAATAATCTGAGCATGTGCCAAGGGTAGTTCTCCACTCCATGTGCTCTGCCTTCCCCGTGACGACAACTCGGCCTATGGGCTGCAGCCAATCAGGGAGTGACACGTCCTAGGTGGAGGATAATTCTCCTTAAAAGGGACGGGGTTTTGCCATTCTCTCTCTTGCTCTCTTGCTCCTGAAGATGTAAGCAATAAAGCTTTTGCCGCAGAAGATTCTGGTTTGTTGCATCTTTCCTGGCTGGTCTCGAGAACGCGTGTAAGAGTTGGTGCCGGAACCCGGGACGAGAAAACCCGGGACAGGAGTTACCACCACCGGTGCAAGGAAGATCCCTCATTCTTGAACCAGAACTGCGGGTCATGGTCATAAAGGTTCCCGTAAAACAGACTGTTGAGAAGGATCCGGTGTGGATTCAGAACTCTTCAGCTGGGGAACAGTGGTAATGAAGTGTTCCCGTAAAACAGACTGTTGAGAAGGATTCAACTGCGTGGATTCAGAACTCTTCAGCTGGGGAACGGGGTACCTGTAAGTATAGCTTTACAAGGTAAGTCTGGTCTTGAACTTTCTAATGAAATTCAAGACAGTCTATCAGAAGTAAAGTGGGAAATAGCTTTACAAGGTACATCTGGCCTTGAACTTTCTAACGAAATTCAAGACAGTCTATCAGAAGTAAAGTGGGAAATAGCTTTACAAGGTAGGTCTGGTCTTGAACTTTCTAATGAAATTCAAGATAGTCTATCAGAAGTAAAGTGGGAAATAGCTTTACAAGGTAGGTCTGGTCTTGAACTTTCTAATGAAATTCAAGAAAGTCTATCAGAAGTAAAGTGGAAAATAGCTTTACAAGGTATGTTTGGCCTTGAACTTTCTCCAGTGTTAGGAGCCTTTTTGTTCCTTTTCACATGTTATCAAGTGGTTAAGGCAGGGCTGAAAATTCTGGATGAAATTCAGGGTAATCTATCAGAAGTAAAGCGGGGAGAGAGAGTAGGAGCAAAGAGGAAATATGGTGCACAAAATAAGTATACAGGCCTTTCCAAGGGTCTTGAACCCGAGGAAAAGTTTAGGTCAGGGAAGAATACCTGGGGAGAGATTGGAAGGAAGGAGAAGGAAAAAGAAAAGAAAAAAGATCAATTAGCGGAGGTTTCTAGGAGAAGGAGCCTATACTCATCACTAGATGAGCTCAAGGAGCCAGCTCTTAGTAGCTCTGAATCAGATGATGAATATTCCTCTGAAGAAACAGACTTGGAGGAGGAAGCAGCTCGTTATGAGAGAAAAGGGTACCAGCCAGATAAAATGCTAGCTAATCAGTTAAGGAAAAAGCCAAAAGCAGCTGGCGAAGGCCAGCATGCTGCTCGGCCTCCGGGCAGTCGGCTTCAAGGTCATAGTGCACTTCCGCCCTATGCGGAGCCCCCGCCCTGCGTAAGGTGTCAGCCCTACGCAGAGAGGCAATTGACAGAGAGGCAATGTGCAGACTCGTTCATTCCCAGAGAGGAACAAAGGAAAATGCAACAGGCATTTCCGGTCTTTGAAGGAGCCGAGCG
Organism: Mus musculus; assembly: GCF_000001635.26. Lineage (NCBI taxonomy): Eukaryota > Metazoa > Chordata > Mammalia > Rodentia > Muridae > Mus > Mus musculus. Next base: position 48,994,397 of record NC_000076.6, on the reverse strand, counting down.
GTGGTGGTGCACGCCTTTAATCCCAGCACTTGGGAGACAGAGGCAGGCTCATGCAGCCTACAAGGTCTTATTGTCCACCCTGGAATTGTAGATCAGGATTATAAAGGGGAACTTCAGGTTCTCTGTTCTTGTCTTCAAGTTGTCTTTTCTATATCACAAGGAGACAGAATAGCTCAACTAATAATTTTGCCAAGTCTACATGGCTGTTTTCCTTCCTCTGGTATTCCTCGAGCTGCCAGAGAGATTGGTTCTACTGAAAATGATTCTGATTACTTAATAATGCCTTTAGATTGTTGTCAAATTTTATCTACTCCTCATGTAGGGGTAAACCCTCTTGGCGTCAGGCCATTACAGGTCTGGCAAATGGATGTCACGCATATTTCCTCCTTTGGGAGAAATCAATATTTACATGTCTCTATTGACACCTGCTCTGGCATCATGTTTGCCTCTCCTTTAACCGGAGAAAAGGCCTCACGTGTGATTCAACATTGCCTTGAGGCATGGAGTGCTTGGGGGGAAACCCAAACTCCTTAAGACTGATAATGGACCAGCTTATACATCTCAAAAATTCCAGCAGTTCTGCCGTCAGATGGATGTGACCCACCTGACTGGACTTCCATACAACCCTCAAGGACAGGGTATTGTTGAGCGTACGCATCGCACCCTCAAATCCTATCTATTAAAACAGAAAGGGGGAGTCGAGGCTCTACCCCGAGTACCAAGAGTGTCTGTGTCTATGGCACTCTTTACACTCAATTTTTAAAATCTTGATGCTCATGGCCATACTGCAGCTGAACGTCATTGTTCAGAGCCAGATAGGCCCAATGAGATGGTTAAATGGAAAGATGTTTTATGTAACAAATGGAAAGGACCGGATCTTATTTTGATAAGATCCAGGGGAGCTGTTTGTGTTTTTCCACAGAATGAAGACAACCCATTTTGGATATCAGAAAGACTCACCTGAAAAATCCAGACTGACCAAGGGAATACTGATGTCCCTCGTCTTGGTGATGTCCAGGGCGACAATAACAAAGAGAGAGCAGCGTTGGGGGATAATGTCGACATTTCCACTCCCAATGCCGGTGATGTATAATGCTCAAGTATTCCCCCGCCTTTTTTACCACTAACAAGGAACTGGGTTTGGCCTTGGTTCAGACAGCCTTGGCTCTGTCTGGACAGGTCCAGACGACTGACACCATTAACACATTGTCAGCCTCGGTGACCACAGCCATAGATAAACAGGCCTCAGCTAATGTCAAGATACAGGGAGGTCTCATGCTGGTTAATCAACGCATAGATCTTGTCCAGAAACAACTAAATGTATTATGGCAAATAGCTCAGCTGGGATGTGAACAAAAGTTTCCAGGATTGTGCGTTACTTCCATTCAGCATGAGAAATTTACTAGGGCAGCTAATTTGTTAAAAAGTCTTTCTCAGTATATGTTACAGAATTGGACGGCTGAATTTGAACAGACCCTTCGGGAATTGAGACTTGCCATCATTCAGGTCAACTCCACGCGCTTGGACCTGTCCCTGACCAAAGGATTACCCAATTGGATCTCCTCAGCATTTTCCTTCTTTAAAGAATGGGTGGGATTGATATTATTTGGAGATACACTTTGCTGTGGATTAGTGTTGCTTCTCTGGTTGATCTGTAAGCTTAAGGCCCAAACTAGGAGAGACAAGGTGGTTATTGCCCAGGCGCTTGCAGCACTAGAACATGGTGCTTCCCCTGATATATCTATGCTTAAGCAATAGGTCACTGGCCACTCAGCTCTTGCACCCCACGAGGCTAGTCCCATTGCACGGGATAGAGTGAGTGTGCTTCAGCAGCCTGAGAGAGTTGCACGGCTAAGCACTGCAGTAGAAGGGCTCTGCGGCACATATGAGCCTATTATAGGGAGACATGTCATCTTTCAAGAAGGTTGAGTGTCCAAGTGTCCTTCTCCCCAGGAAAAACGGCACGGGACCAGACCAGGACCCCTCTGGGTGATGAGCCTGGGAGGAGGTTATGTGTACGGCTCCTTTACCTCCACACTGGGGATTTGACTTCTATCTCCACTCTCATTAATATGGGGTGGCCTATTGCTCTTATTAAAAGGAAAGGGGGATATGTGGGGAGCCACCCTCATATTCGCCGTTACAAGATGGCGCTGACATCCTGTGTTCTAAGTGGTAAACAAATAATCTGAGCATGTGCCAAGGGTAGTTCTCCACTCCATGTGCTCTGCCTTCCCCGTGACGACAACTCGGCCTATGGGCTGCAGCCAATCAGGGAGTGACACGTCCTAGGTGGAGGATAATTCTCCTTAAAAGGGACGGGGTTTTGCCATTCTCTCTCTTGCTCTCTTGCTCCTGAAGATGTAAGCAATAAAGCTTTTGCCGCAGAAGATTCTGGTTTGTTGCATCTTTCCTGGCCGGTCGCGAGAAAACGTGTAAGATGAGTGAGTTCTTTCTGCACTGATACTTGGACCTTTGCTATATATTGCCTATGTAAGTATGGATATATGTGTGTAAGTATGTAATTATGAGATAAATAAGTAACTAAGCCCAACTAGGATTCATGAAGGTATATGTGTATGTGTATATGAATTTGTATATGAATATATGAGTTTATACATATTTGCTTGGTTTTTCTTCTGCTAGTGACTCTTGTCCTGGTTAAATAAAAGTTTAATGTTCAAAATCTCCCTCTCCGCTTACAAATGAGAGGTGGGTAACAAAGAAGCCCAAGCAATTAATCCCTTATTTAATCCCCCGCTGTTAGACTATAGGTTTTAATTGTTCAAACCAGCAGAATTTTTAACCTTAGAATAATCAAGAAAGTTATTAGAAAGGTTTTAGAAGCTAGAAGCTTCAGAATTCATCATAGTTAGAGAGTTTAATGGCCAGAGACCACCATTCTTCAAAGTGACTTCTATGTTCAACACTGTGTTCCACTTCAACCCATTCCAGGCCAGGCAGACTCCCAGCAGAAAAGATTCCTGGGTGGAGCCTAAGTCTGTTTCATATAATTGTGGAAAAGAAGGAAAAAAGAAGGAACCCAAAAATGTAGAAATACAGCTATTCTTAGGAATGATAGAATTTTTTTTTTTCTTTACTAGAGGGCACTGCTAAAAATTTGATTTTTTTATGTAAGGTAATGGCTTTGTGGGTTGGAATAATTGTTAGTCCCATGTAGGTAGACTGAGGGGTGAACATAGGACTTTAGAAAGTAGACTCTATAGCTTCAGCTGGACAGCAAATTTAGAAGGGCAGAGGTGTTAGTTTGGCTAATTTCTAGAGAGGAACTGCGAAGGAGAATGTCATCAATATAATGAAGGATAGATTCACGGATAGATAAACAGACTAGGTCAAAAGCCAAGGCCTTGCCAAATAGGTGGATGCTGTCCTGGAACCATGTGGTAAGACAGTCCAGAAAAGTTGGGTATAGAAGTGGGTGTCAGGGTCAGTCCAGGTAAGAGCAAAGATGTTTTGTGACTAGGTATCCAGGAAAGATAGAAAAAAAAATGCACATTTGAGATCTAGGACTGAGAAATTAGAGGTCCCTGAGGGGATAGTGCATATATGTGTATAAAGTTTAGCCACAGCAAGATAGAAAGGAACCACTGTATAATTATAAAGCTGGAGATCTTGAATGAGATGATAAGCCCCATTGGGTTTCTTAGCTACAAGTATAGTGATAATAATAGGGGAAGGAGAATGAAGAATTCCTAAGAATTTTTTTTCCCTTAGGAGGGAAGAGATGATAGGTTTAAGTCCAGTGAGGCTCTTGAGAGAGTATGGGTACTGAGCATTGGTGATGTATTGGATAAGGTTTTTTAATTGAATGACAACAGGGGAATGGTGTTTAGTAATATAGGGGTTCTACGTGTTTCAGACTTGGGGGTTCACCTGAGAGGCTGGCAAAGGAAATGTCACATTAGAGCTAGTAGGTTGCAGAGTTAGAAGGAAGAGGAGAGTGGGCTGTTAGCAATCTTGAGTTCAGGCAAATGGTGGGAGCCAAAGAAATAGAGGCTCCTATTTTGGCTAGAGTATCCATTCCCAGTAAGGGAATGGGATACATTGGCTCTACCAGAAAAGAAGGTGTGAGAGGAACACCCCTAAAACCACAACTGAGTGGTGGTGTCTAGTTAGGTTGGAAGGGCTGTTCTCCTACCCTAACAATAGGGAAACAAGGAGAGATGGATTCCTAAAACTCTGTCAGGATCGAGTAGGTGGCCTCAGTGTCCCAAAGGAAGGAGATGGGTCTTCCTGATACCTCAATGACTACTCAGGGCTCCCTGCCAGTAATGGTAGTGGTCTGTTCAAGGAATCTTAGTCCTCTTCAGTCATCCATGGCCAAGTTCAGCAGATCCACTGGTGGATGATCTGGTAGTTATGCCCCTGTGCCATGAGTGACATAAGGGCAATCAGTAGCCCAATGTACCTCTTGTTGGCAGTTTGGAAATAGTACCAGTGGTTTGCAGGGATTAAAGCAAGCCCAAGCAACTCTGCTGACCACATTTCTAGCAGGTTCCCTGGAAGGGAAGCTTGGCAGTCACCAACCTGATTAAACATCCTACCATAGCATATGGTATTTGTTGGCTTTTCATCTCATATGGTATACCTTAAAGGCCAGAAGTATGACTTCTGCCTGTGGAGTTAGGAGTCCATACTCCAAGCATTGAAAGCTTGGCCCAAATATATGAATAGTTTTGGGAAAAGAAATAGGTCACCAAAAGTTGTTACCTTCTTGGTTTTCAGGATCTAAATTAGTATACTGTAACAGGAACTTTGTAAGGCACTATAAAAATTGAGGCAGGGTTTCTTGTGTGTCCTGGATGATCTCCTAAGAGTTTTTTTTACAATTTACAGGTTTAAGGGTAGGCTTACAGAGATCAGACAGGGGGAAAGTTGTAAATTGGACTGTAGCTAAAATGTCACCAGTGGTATTATAATTCCATTGAAGATCCTGGGTAGGCACTGCCTTAGACACAATCAGGTGTGCTGTGTTGGTGTGCTGCACATCTGCAAGTGCAATAGACTGCTCCTACATTTACCTGCATTCCTCAGGGGTAAGTGAATGTGAGACTATAAGATTGAGAGATATACTGAAATTCTTTAATAAAAGTGGAGGAATTAGAAGTTTAGGATCCTAGTCTTTTTCTTTATCAGGAAGTTTTCATAATGCAAAGAGGACATGAACCATGATTAGAACATCCACTCCAGTGACTTACTACAAAGGTTGGGTTAGGCTGCGTAGGAAAACAAGGAAGGGTTTTGGTTGTAGAATGAGAACAAGTATGGGAGGGCTAAAAGTTGTAGTTGGGGTAAAAGTAGGTGGTAGTGTGAAACAGGATGGTCTGTAGCTGGTGAGGAAGGGGTGAAGCCTGGAGAAACTAGGTGAGGAATGGAAGCTGAAGAAGTCAGTTGCGATGGTAAGGACAGGACGAGAGTCATTAGCTGGATTGATAGTGGAAGATTCATCTGAGATTATACAGTTAGGAGGAGCTGTGTTGGGGAAGAGGAAGACCAAGGAGAAGGTTTAGAGTGAAGGTAACAAAAAGTCTGAATGTAGGAAACCTCCTTCCATTTCTCAGTTCACTAACAAGAGTTGTAAAGATCCCTTAAGATAATAGGAGGAAATGTGCCATTAGATGGCCATTTACAATCATTATCTAGTGAGTATTAAGGCCAAGTTTGATTGCAAAGGCATATGAGTCTATAAGCTATGAAATCAGGCACTATGTTTATAGGTTTAAAGTTTTATAAGAGGTAGCTCAGTGGGAATCCTGAAAGTATGCATGAAGATATAATTCCCATGGGTGAGAGAAAAGGTTATTATTTTCTACCACTTGCAGCATCCTGAGGATAGGAAAATAATAACAAGACAAAATGGCTGAATGAGTCATCATGGAAGGCACCTGATTGCTAAAATTGTCACTGGGTTCCTTTGGGCTGGCTGGGAAAGTGACTGATTGCTAACATTATATGATTATCAGGTAAATGTAGTGATATGAATAAACAATATTTTAAAACAAATTTTACAGGTAAATGTTCTCAGAAGTTTGAGCTGTAATTTTATTTACTTCCATGGTACTTGCTTGCTTAGGAACCATGAGGCATAAACAAATTATTAATAGGTGGCTTGCACATGTTGAGGACAAAGGCATATGATCTGTGAACTATACATGTTCCAGTAAATTTAATATGGATGACAGCACTAGGTACATGATTATATAAAATAGCAGTGTATAGTGTCAAAATATAATGAATAAAGGAAATTACTGTAGGTCACATTTATAAGAAACAAAACTGACTGAAACATGCTCTATGATACTTTCTAATGTAAAGAACTGCCTAAATAAAATAAAGGTAAATATCCTCAACAGAAGGATATATATCACTATCCAGTGAAAATCAATATACGTATATCAAATATATACTGTTTTTTTTCATTGCTTGTTTATAACATATAAACATTTCATTGAAAATATTTACTTTCTATTTATAAAGTATATATTTTAAAATTCTATATTTTGGCATTGTTTATTTAGTGATTGTGGTGGTTTCAGTGAGTGGATTTCTCATAGGCTCATTCATATATTTGAGTAGTTGGTTCAAAATTTGTAGAACTATTTGAGAAGAAGTAGAAGGTATGGCTTGGCTGGAGGAGGTATGTCATTGTGTTTTCCAATGTCTCTGCCTCATAATTGTGAATCAAGATGTAAGGTCTTAGTTACTCCAGCCTTTACTTTGCTATTAAGGACTCTACTTTCTGAAACTGTTAGCCCAAATTAAACACTTCTTTTTAAAAGTTGTCTTGATCATAGTATCTTATCATAGCATATGAAAAAAAAAAAACAAAACACTAAGACATAAATTGGGACCTAGTCTTGGGCTGTTGCTGTGGCAGGCCTAACAGTACTGTGCTTTTGAGGAATGTGGAAGACTTTGGGATTTTGAACTAGGAAAACATTTGAATGCTCTAAGTGGGGATTAACAGTCCTAGGAGGAATTTGGAAGACAGTAGTGGTGAGAGCAATGCAGACTATAACATCCCAGCACAAGAGGCAAAATTTATATTTAGGAAGTAAAGAGAGGTTTAAATATTTTCAGTGAAATATTTATGCAATATTTTGGACACCAAATAAGAAAAGCAAGTATGTATTGGCAAAGAATGTGGATGTTTACAGTCCTTGTCCTAAACATCTGAGGCTCAATCGAAAAGCGGGTTTTATTTGTTGTAGTGCTTTAGGAACAAAAATTTCTTTGCTCTTTTCTTTTTACTAGTTGGAAGTTTAGCTAGGTGGGTTTTGCCCTAAGGTCACACTTTCTTTCATTCTATTTTGTATCAGCTCTGTCCATTGGGTTAATTTTCTGTATTGAGTTAATTTCCTGGTGCAGGAGATTTCATGATAGCCCAATATTAACTCTGTCTTGTGGTTATTAGTAATCAGCTTTATACAGGTCTACAATTAAAAAAAAAAGAGCAAACAGAGCAAAAAGAAATAACAGAGGTATAGTTAGATCAGAATCATAGCACCAGGAAGTATAATGTCAAACCATGGTTTATACTAAAAGGACAGTATGGACAGAGCTGATACAAAATAGAATGAAAGAAAGTGTGACCTTAGGGCAAAACCCACCTAGCTAAACTTCCAACTAGTAAAAAGAAAAGAGCAAAGAAATTTTTGTTCCTAAAGCACTACAACAAATAAAACCCGCTTCAAATGTAATTCAAGGAAGATAATGCTTCATCCCAAGGAGGCAGCTGAACATGCTAGTATCACCCACACAGTGCTGATTTTAGGGTCAAGAAGGAAACATTAGTAAAGGGGTCATGAATTCTTCTTCCATAGTTATGTAAAATAATTGAGGATGGAAAGTCCCTTCACGGAAGCCCTGAAAGTCCATTATGTTAAGTCATGTCTGCAAAGTCTGCATTGAGTTGGGGAACTCAAGTGGTTAGAGATGCTAGAGCATCTTCAAAGGAGAGCAAGAGACATGAACTAGCACCAGATCAAGAGAGAGAAGGCAACAAAGTTGGAAAGGCAGATATTAGGTCTTAAAATCAAACCCTGGACAAATATTCACTGAGGTGCCTATTTAACATATCAAAGCAAACTCAGCCATCAGGTCCTCCCATCATCCCTAGGGCTTTACTTGTTATAGGTTCCTTCTGTCCACCATATCTTGTCTCCAACACTAAACCTTTTCTTTTCTTTTCTTTTTTTGAAATGGTAATATTTATGCTGTGTCATTGTATGTTGAAAGAATGCCATTTGACTTTTATTTTACACAGGGTTACAATGAAGAGATTAACTTGAATCACAGAAGAGATTGAAAATTGAAACTGTGGAGGATTATGGGCACCTTTTGAAGTTGGGTGAACTATAACTTTCATTATAATATGACCAGAATTCTGTAGAGGCCAGAGAATAGAATGTGATAGTTTGAATAAGAGTGACTTCTACAGGTTCATATGCTGAACACTGGTGCTCAATTGGAGAAACTGATGGGAAATGATTAGGAGGTCTTCCTTGTTAAGGATCTGACTACTTGGAATGGTCTTCAACATTTCAATAAATCGGGACTATTCCCAGTGTCTTTTTCTGTGTCTTGTAGTTGTGAATCAAGATGTAACCTCTCAGTTGTTGTTGCCATCATTCATCATTCTTTTTTTTTTTTTTTTTTTTTGGTTTTGTTTTGTTTTGTTTTGTTTTGTTTTTTTGAGACAGGGTTTCTCTGTATATCCCTGGCTGTCCTGAAACTCACTTTGTAGACCAGGCTGGCCTCGAACTCAGAAATCTGCCTGCCTCTACCTCCCAAGTGCTGGGATTAAAGGCGTGCACCACTACGCCTGGCAACCATCATTCTTTTATTCTACCATCTTGAGCTATAACCTAATGTGAAGTGTAAACCCAAATTGGAAACTGTCTTTTATAAGTAGTCTTTGTAATAGCAATAGAAAAATAATAAAGACAATACGTATACCAATCTTACTTTCCAAAGAAAACAAACAACTGTACTATCATTTGGCTTATATCCAAAAATCTAAGAGTTAACTGGTAATTATAATTCCTAACAACTTAATATTTAAGTATGCTTTACATTTATTTTATGTATATATTGAAAGAGTTTGACAAATGTTTGTATTAATATCTAGTTAGAAATACAGAAAAATAAATGTAATTGTAATTAGCATATTTTGGTGGTGATTTTAAAGGAAAGAATTTGGGATTTAGCATGAGGGTGTTTACAGTCACCTTAATTTACATGCTATTTCATGGTTGGTATAATCAGTTGCTATAATATAGAATATTTGACTTCACTTTTTTCTGCCACAAATACACCATATATCTTTGTCATAAATCATGTAGTCAGACAAAAGTATAAGTTTTTGACCAGGCACAATATAATGAAATGCTCATAATCCCAGAACTCAGGAGGCAGAGGCAGGCAAATCTCTTTGACTTTGAGGATAGCTTTGTGTATAAGTGAGTTTCAGGTCAGTCAGAAATACATAGTGAAATCTTTCTTTCACATACACACACATGCACACACACTATATGCTTCTTTACATTTTATATATATATATATATATATATATATATATATATATATATACTAATGATTCTGCAGCATTTAACTAAATACTGCAAGGTTTATAAATTTGCTGTAGAGTTACAGCCTTGGTGTTGTGGACAAATGTATCACTTAGAATACAGAAGTTTTGATATATGTTTATATTCTGTTTCCAGATTAGAAAAGCCTTTGGTCATTAATGACTCTTGATCACTCATTATTTGAAAATGCTAAAATGTACATTTTTTTTCATTCAACTTTACATTAGATTCTAGGAAGTATTAGGTTATAAATCCTATGTTAATTCCTGTGATATATACACTATCAGTCAGAAAGAAAATCAAAATATAGAACAGCTAGATGTGATGTTTCATTTTGTTATTCCCAGACCTTTGCTCAAAAAGGCAGTTTAATCTGAGTGCAAGACCAGTCTCTCTTATTGTGGGAGTTCCAGAACAGCCAGGCTACACAGACAGACTTTATCAGAAAAAAGAAAATGAATATAATCTACAGTGCATAACATTTTGTGTGGCTTTGGGATAGCATGTGGTATGCTGATCCTTGATTTCCTTATGGATAATATGCTGTACCAAGTTTTAAAGGAGGACTTGATACATACAGAAAAGACCTCTAATAATTTTTCTCTGGAAATGTATTTTATAAATCTTAGTTATATTTGGAATTATATTTTCATGCAAAAAGAGAGTATGCCTATACACATATAATAATTAAATTTATTTTTAAATCTAATATAAATATAAATACATTTTATATTTAGGGAGATAGAAAATTGTACTCTGTTTCTAATTTGATTATAGTCCTTTTATTGATGGAGTATCTAATTAAAATTAAAACTATAGAGGGAACACAACAACACATTAACAAAATTACATATTTGTGTTTATTTTGAGATCACGATGGAAATTAGGGTCATATAATAGGACAGAGTCAAATTTTTTTTTTTCTGTGAAAACATGTGATGATTTTCTTTTTTTTTCCATTTTTTATTAGGTATTTAGCTCATTTACATTTCCAATGTTATACCAACTCCCCTACCCACCCACTCCCCCTTTTTGGCCCTGGCGTTCCCTGTACTGGGGCATATAAAGTTTGTGTGTCCAATGGGCCTCTCTTTCCAGTGATGGCTGACTAGGCCATCTTTTGATACATATGCAGCTAGAGTCAAGAGCTCCGGGGTACTGGTTAGTTCATAATGTTGTTCCACCTATAGGGTTGCAGATCCCTTTAGCTCCTTGGCTACTTAAGACTTGTATTATTTTACTAGAGGATTATATTTAAAAGTGTATAATTTTCAACATAGACAGGTCCTTTACAATGCTTACTAAAAAGCCTACTAATCAGAAACATCAAGAATGAAGAAATTTCATTTTCTAATGATCAATGTGATTTAAGAATCTCAGTCTCATAAGATATGATTGTCTCGTTTACACAAGGAAACATCCAAAGTTCATTAAACCTTTGAGAAAACTGCACGTTCTTAAACATACATAATGTTAATCAGAAATAAAAGTATTTAAGAGTTGCAAAAATTGACAAGTACTTAAATAGTCATCAAAGATGTGGTCAAATTCCTGCAAAGCCATCTTGGGTATATTTTCTTATTTACCTAAATTAAAATGCAATTGCATCTCAAATAGCCTTATTATGTCTGTGGCTCTTGCCAACATGCAATTGGATCCCTCTTCTACTGATGTCTGTAACCCCCACAGAGACAAAAGAACACTGTTATCAAATTGGAAGTTTGGAAAATATCATCCTTAAAGCACAGTGAATATATTATGATATTCTGGAAGATAATCTTTATGCATGAGCAAATACCATAGCTATAGTATGAACTTCCATATTGGCAGAAGTACAGCTTTGAAGAATTTTAAAATAATAAATATTTCTATTTTATTTTTATATATTCAGTAGAATACCATTGTTGGGCAGTTTTATTAAAATCTAAGATTAAAGCACATACATAGATTGTGAAGTCCGGAAATTCAGGATTTTTAATTTGGTTCTTCTATTATGGGTATCTAGTACACAAACTCATTGCATTTTTGGTACCTTCTGTGTAAATTAAGATAACAGAGTCTATCTAAACCCCTTTATAGCACATTGATTCTTTGATATTGGCTTACTTCTATAGTCTTCATTTTCAAATGACACATAAAAGTTATAAAAGTTATTTTAATATCTTGTAAATTAGAATACTTGAGGGTTATTTGGCATTGTTAGTGGACTCAGGTTGGTAAACATAGACAAGAAAAATGTTTCAATGAAACAAATCCAGAAACTGAAGCAGATCAAAGAGTTAAGCATTCACTGCAGGTGCTAGACAGAAACAACATAGATATTTACTTCACTGAAACACATTAAGCATGTTTGTGGTTTTATATCTGTATCTGTACACAGAATGTGTATCTGAACTGTATATTTACCTTGGCTCTTTAAGTTTAGACTTGGAAGTACCTATACTTGTCAATTGCAAGGCTATGGGAAGTGGCGTGAAGAATTTCAATAGTAGGACTTAGTAAGAAGCATAGAATTCGTACTTAATATTCAAACCAATATGTGCATGATCTGAGTTTCCAGAGAAAGCTGTAAGGTTTATTGCTCTACCTTTCACAACTTGAAGGTTATGTTCAGACAAAATGATGGAGAAACAGACTGGAAGGTGTTCTGAATAAAAGAAGTGTGTTGTTTATCTTTTGAATGATGCATAAACAGGTAGCAAAGTTTAAATTTGAGTGGATGGTACAGGTACTAATTGATTTTTCAAACACAAATGAAGACCAAGGTACAGAGTATGAGTTGTATTTGATCTTGGCTTGGATTGAGGAGGCATAAGTAATTCTACCTGCCCAATTCAGCATGAGGAATGGAAGAGTACATAATAAATAATTGAGATAAAGTTTTAGATGAAAATTGTTATATTTCTCTTTGATTAGTATTTTTCCTTCTAAAGATAATTCTCAGTTACAGATTTATGCTGAAATGAACTTGAAAACTTATAAGAAATTTTAGTATAGTTTGATCAAATGTATTCATCTTCTTCCTACACATATTCTATCTAAATAACTTATAGCCAGTCTAGATTATGACAGACACATCTTATGCATAGGCAAAGTAATTTTAAGAAATTAACTATGAATTACTTTCTTCTAAGAAGTTAAAAAAATAAATATAAAATCATGTTTTAGAATCCTTTTCTAAACATGGTACTCTTTTAAAATGTATTGCTCTATAATCCAAAGATTTTATTTCAAGTCTTTGAATACTACAAAATCAAAATGAGTTTTTCTTTCAACTGTCAAGTTTCAGATAAAATACATTTACAAGGTTCTGTAAGGTGTATATTATACCTTTATTTTTTATGCCCAGATATTCTTCATAACAAGAAAATTTGAATAATTAAATGCAGGTACTGCAGGAAATATGGATGGATATTATGACTATCCCTATTAGGGAGAGCCAAAGATTAAAGACTTAAATCTGTGGAATGACTATTTTAGCACAGAATAAATCTTACAAAACAGTACATTTTTTTAAACAAAAGAAATTATGCTTTTGGCTATATGTAAAAATTTGAGAATGATTTCTTAAAGTATTGATTATATTAAAGTTTATTTCTATTTTTCCATGACTAGCACAAAGGCAAGATATTATCAGCATATATATTGGTGGGGCATGCTTGTATTTCTAGGTTCTCTTGTACTAGATCAGGGAATTGGGCAGAGCAATGAATAGTAGCAGAAGTTAAGGCAGATCACTTAGCAAAAAACACACTTTCAAGAGAGGAACTGGCATGTGCTCAGCAGAAGATCAGGAGCTCAACAGCCATGTATATATATAAAAGGTTGAAACTTTTGAATGGATAATTTGCAGCATGAGGGATTTCTTAGGTTGTTCTGTTACACATAGACCTTTGGTGAGAGATAACTAAAGCCCTCTTCTTTGCCAACTGTTTCCTTTAACTTCCTAAATCTGCTGTCTTTGTGTAAGGCCATCTGAATTTCCCTTTCTTCCCTATTTTCCTGATTTAATAAGCCCCTTTGTGTTTCCAGAGAGCTCACTTTTTATAATTCCTTCCTAAAATGTTGAGTAGTGAAATGTTCCATGCCTAGAAGGGAACATTTTTTTTTTAAAATTCCACTCGTTAATTGGATAGGGGTCACACTATCTCCAGAAGTAGGATTTATTTGGAGCCATTGAATCGTATATTTATTTTAAAACTGCCTTATTTTAGAAGACACATTTCTAAGGGTCAAAAGTAAAACAACTATAAAAGCTATTCAACCCTCAAAGGTAAAAAAAACAGGGGACACAAGAACATAACTGATACTAGAGAGCCATCCTTATACTGTTTGCTTATGAGATGGTTTTGTTAATCTTTCAATGTGTTTTTGAATTTAGGAGTGAGTTATTTCCAGCTGGAAAAATAAAACAGACACAAAAAACTATGAAACAAAACATACTGATTTTGTATTGTAAGAATTTCTTAAACACACAAATTGACAATTTGAAGAAATTCAATGATTGAATAAATTAAAACAGTGGGAAGTTATACTCCATGTGAATATGTTATACCAATACTGACAATGGGAAAATAATGGAGAATACCAAAACATAAAGAAAGATTAGAACTTCTGTAAGTGTAACTATTATTCACCAGCTAGGCACCAAATGTAAAATTAAATGTCACTTTATTTTCACAGATAATTGGATGAGAGCCATAGCTAAGATATAAAAATTGACTGTTTGGGCTAAACTGTGAACATTTCCTTCTCTATTCTACTTATCTCAGGCCTATGTCTGGAAGCTTCTTGCCTCTGTACAACCTAATCATTCAACATGACTGATTCAAACTGGCTATTCTGGGCTTCTGGCTGAATTCCTCTGCTTGATCTGAAATTAACTCTGGTAATCTATTGTAATCTTCTAGTTTCTTCTCATCTCATTGTCTGGCTCATTCTGTCCTCACCTGCAACCTCTCTCTGTAAAAGAGAGACTGGGGAAAGTCTCTCTCTCTCTCTCTCTCTCTCTCTCTCTCTCTCTCTCTCTCTCTCTCTCTCCCTCTCCCTCTCCCTCTCCCTCTCCCTCTCCCTCTCCCTCTCCCTCTCTCCCTCTCCCTCTCTCCCTCTCTCTCTCTCTCTGTGTATGTGTGTGTGTTTGTGTGTATGTGTGTGTGTATCTGCTGCTTTATCAAGTAGCCTCATATTTTTGCCTATTACCTTAAGTAGCCAGGTTTTGCTGCCTGTTCTTATAAGAATTTGCATTTTCTAACTCTGACTCAGTCTGTCAAATCTTTCAATCTTTCTCTGATTCATCACTTAGTCTACCCCTCATTTAGACATCACGTTAAAAGATGGCTCCTTCCTTCTACAAACTAACCTTTAGGGATTAAGGTTGGGTACTGAGGGAATGTCTGTATTCCAGCCAGGGAAATTAAAGATGTGTCATTTCTAGTCGGCCATCACTGCAAAGAGAGGCCCATTGGACTTGCAAACTTTATATGCCCCAGTACAGGGGAACGCCAGGGCTAAAAACGGGGAGTGGGGGGGGGGTAGGGGATTGGGGGGGTGGGTATGGGGGACCTTTGGGATAGCATTGAAAATGTAAATGAGGAAAATACCTAATAATAAAAAAAAGAATAATAATAATAAAAAAAAGATGTGTCATTCCAGTGGGATCACACAAACCTAGAATGTCATTTAGTGTGATTGCTTGCCAGAGCAGCTGTATTTCTGAATTAGAATTCCTCTACAAAGTGCCAATATATGTATAACAGGACTTATATTCATGTTTAATAAATAAAGGAATTAGTTTTTTCTTTGAAGAAAATTTTAGATTCGTTAGCCTTTTAAATGTAAGTGATAATTTCTTCAAAATGCTCTTGATGTGGTAGAGATGCAAAAAGGAGAGACTTTATTATATAAAAAATTAATGAGTTTTTCCAGTTTGGTAGGATAGAATTCTATCTACTTTTGAAGATATTAGGGAATCTCAGACATATTTATATTTACATTTTTAAGATGACTCTTCCTAAGCATTGTGTTGGATCCTATAGGATATATGCCTTGTACTTATCTATATTGTATAGATTGTAGCTGGAAACATAAACTTTGAAACTTGATACTTCTCTAAATTTTATGTGAGGACTGAAAATGTGCAACCTTGTTATGGATAAAGTGATTTTCAGTATGAGAACAGACGGAGAAAAAATGATTTTCTTGGCTCTACATATTACCATCAATACTTGTTAGAACACAAAGAGTCCTGCAGTTTTTTATTAAGGCATGTAACTACACCCAGCAATACTGAAAACAAAAATCAATACCTTTACCTATCCCATCAAGAGTGGGACTTTACTAGAGAAACTATCTACAGACTTTACTGCAACTATCATTGAAGCAGGCCAATCTTGCTTCAATGATAAGTTCTTTCAATGTATTTCTTCTTCATAAAAATGGCAAAATTCTGTTGCTTAGAACTTACAAAGAACAACTCTTGTCTAATGTTCAGTTTCCAAAAGCTATGAAAAATATTACCCCTTTATATTTTTTCAGCATGGGATTTTTTTCTGAGATATTAGGTTATTATCTTCATGTAAAAATATTTCCACAGTTAAAGGTATAAGTAGAGATGTTTTTCATTCATAATTAGTTTTTGTGGATCTTTAGTACAATACAAGTTTAGTTTTGTTGCTGAATTCACAACAGGCTAAATTGAAAGTTAATTTAAAAGTGTCTGGGGTCCTCCTGATGTCTGGAGTAGTGATAAAATAAAGTTTCCCAGCATTCAGGGGATCTAAGCTCAGATCATGCAGATCAGTTCAGAACTCTTGCAGCCATGAGTTCAAGGTCAGTCTATAGAGGAAGTCCTGTGAAAGCCTGCACCTTATAATAGTTGGAAAACAGAAAACCGGTGATGATGTAATAGATGTAATAGAATAAGGTAGTGCATGTTCCTGCCCCAGCCAGGAAGAGGAATTTGGCAACTTTGTTGCTAAGACTGGCTTTAGTTTCAAGAGTAGAAGGGATTACTGGGAAAATTATTGCTGGTTAGCTGGAATTAAAATTTAACCAATAACAATGAACTGAGATCTTCTGCAAAGTATTTTCTGAGAGCTTAAAGTAGCTGTGCTTCCTACTATAATGACAGAGGACTGAATTGAAAAAACTGTAGGCCAGGCCCAATTAACTATTTGCCTTTATAAGAATTTCCTTGTTCATGGTGTCTCTTCACAGCAATAGAAAGCTCAAGACATCCCTATTGAACCATATTAGCAGTAGCGTTTGTTTCCATTTTTTACTCCATAGCAGAAGATTTCTTAGACTATTTTCTTTTCCTTAATTTTATTTTATTTTAAATTATTTTTTACACTACAGATTTCATTCCCCGCCCCCCCGCCCCCATCCACCCAACAATTGCTCCACATCCGAGACTCCTCCCTGTCCCACTCAGTCTCAATGTGGATGTTCCCACCCCCAACCCCACCTGACCTCTAAACTCCCTGAGTCCTCCAGTCTCTTGGGGATTAGGTACATTATCTCGGAATGAACACAGACCCAGAAATCCTCTACTGTATGTGTGTTAGGGGCCTCATATCAGCTGGTGCATGCAGCCTGGTTGCTGGTTCAGTGTTTGAGAGATCTCGGGGTTCCAGATTAATTAAGACTGCTGGTCCTCATACAGAATCACTCTTTTCTTCAGCTTTATTTTAGCCTTCCCTAATTCAACAACAGGGATGAGTTGCTTCTGTCCATTGGTTGGGTGTAAATATCTGCATCTGGCTCTTGAAGCTGCTTGTTGAGTCTTTCACAGGACAGTCTTGATAGATCTCATTTTGTGAGTGCCCATAGCCTCAGCAATAGTGTCAGGCATTGGGACCTCCCTGAGAGCTGGATCCCACATTGGGCCTGTCAACTGGACCTTCTTTTCCCTAGTGTCCTCTCCATTTCCATACCTGTAATTCTTGGTCAGAGATGTAATATTATAATATTATTGGTCAGAGATATAACTGTGGTTTGGCAACCCTATCCCCCACTTGATGTCCTGTCTTGCTGCTGGAGGTGGGTTCTATAAGTTCCCTTTCCCTACTGTCAGGCATTTCATCTAAGGAACCTCCCTTTGAGTCCTGAGATTCTCTCACCTCCCAGGTCTCTGGTGTATTCTGGAGGGTCCCCCAAACTTCTATTTCCTGAGGTTTCCTGTTTACATTCTTTCTGCTGGCCCTCAGGGCTTCAGTCCTTTACCCTCACCCAATACCAGATCAGGTTCTCCTCTTGTACCCAATTTACCCTCTCCTACCCACTTTCTCTCCCAGGTCCCTCCCTCCCTCCTCACTTGTGATAGCTCTTTTCTCTTTCCCAAGTGGGACTGGAGCATCCTCACTTGGACACTTCAACTTGTTGAGCTTTTTGAGTTCTGTAGACTGTATCTTGTGTATTCTGTATGTTTCCCCCCCCCACCCCACTAATATACACTTAGAAGTGAGTAAGACCTTTTGGGTCTGAGTTACTCACTCAGGATGATATTTTCCAGTTCCAGCCATTTGCCTGCAAAACTCAGGATGTCCTCATTTGCAATAGCTGAGTAGTATACTATTGGGCAAATGAACTACATTTTTTGTATCCATTCTCCTGTAGTGGGACATCTAGGTTGTTTCCAGCTTCTGGCTATCACAAATAATGCTGCTATGAACATAGTGAAAGAAGTGTCACTGTGGCATGGTGGGGCATCTTTTGGGTATATTCCCAAGAGTGGTATATCTGGATCTTCAGGTAGATTTATTTCCAATTTTCTGAGGAACCTCCATATTGATTTCCAGGGCGGTTGTACCAGTTTGCAATCCCATCATCAATGGAAGAGTCTTCCTCTTTCTCCACATCCTCTCCAACATGTGTCTTCACCTGAGGTTTTGATCTTAGTCATTCTGATTAGTGTAAGCTGGAATCTCAGGGTTGTTTTGATTTGCATTTCTCTGTTCACTAATGACTTTGAAGTTTTCTTTAGGTGCTTCTCAGCCATTCAAGATTCCTCAGTTATGAAATGTCAGTTTAGTTCTATACACAGTTTTTTGATTGTGTTGTTTGCTTTTTTGGTGATTAACTTCTTGAGTTCTTTATATATTTTGGATATTAGCCCTTTATTGGGTATGGGGTTAGTCCCAATCAGTAGGTTGTTGATTGGTCTTATTGACTATGCCCTTTGCCTTACAGAAGCTTTCCAGTTTCATGAGGTCCCATTTATCAGTTGTTGATCTTACAGCATGAGCCATTGGAGTTCTGTTTATGACATTTCCCCCTATGCCAATAAGTTAAATGTTCTTTCTACTTTCTCTTCTATTAGATTCAGTGTATCTAGTTTTATGTTGAGATCCTTGATCCACTTGGATTTGAGCTTTGTACAAGGTGACAAATTTGGGTCAATTTTCATTCTGCTACATAACTCGTTAAAAACAAAGGTACTTGAGATAGAAGTAGTAGATCACAAAGTACAAGACTGAGCTTCAGAAAGCTCTGTTGCAAAAAAAAAAAAAAGGTCTGAGCATTCATTTCAATGTTCTCTATACCATGAAATAGTATGATAGTGTCAGTGTTTGTGTGTGTGTGTGTGTATGTGTGTGTGTGTGTGTGTGTGATTTAAAGAGTAAAAGAGAAAAATAAAACTGAAATAAAACAGAGTATGTACTTAGAAATGTTGATTAAGTTTTTGTGTATTTTGACAAGTTGAGAAAAGGAAAATATTATACTAGAAAGTATTTTTAGAGTACATTTAAGAATAACTGAATTCTATGCCAACAGATATCATATTCTATGCCAACAGATGACCCTAAATCAGAAAAGATTAAACAGTACTTTTGCCCCAAATAATATTTATACATGTTTGGATATAACTATATATCAGACTGTATCTTATTCACCTTCAAAAATGCTGCGACAAAGTCATTATTAAGCTTCTTTCTTTTCAAATATGTACATTTAAATTAAAGAGTTTAATGACTTGGCCAAAAATCTAGTAAGAGGAGTGAACCAGGATTGGAACTTATGTGAGTTTGTTTTCAAGGTGCCCTGATTTCTTATAGGGTAGATATTTAGAGTATTAATAATATTAGCTATGTATTATAAACAATCTTCTAAATGTACAGCTGAATCTGATATAAAAGGTTTGGTGTGTTAATAACCTATATAACATGTAACAGAGGAAGCAATGCAGCAAAGTTTAATAACTAAAGATGGACAAAAATTTAGTATCCATGAACATATTGACATTTTACAAAATTCTAAGTGGTAAGTATTCTAATAATTATAATCAAAGAAATTTTTGGCAGAGTTAATGGTGAACAGGCCCACAAGTGAGTATCAGTGGATGTAAAATCCAAACTCAGCTTAGTCTGATTTTCAGACAATCCAGGTAATTTCATCCTCAACAGGGATGCTCTCCTCTCATCAGCATTTAGGAAAAGATGGTTTGACTATTTTCTAAATCCTGATGAGAATGAAAGGATTGATAAACACTTGGATGGAACAAAATAAGTCTGTTGTGGAGCTAGCATAGATAGGAAAAGCATTACAAATGTTAATTTAAATATGCAAATGTCAGAGTTCATAAAAGGGCAGATGTTCCTAAAATTAAAGTGAATCTAAGCAATTTTATTGTCATTTCTTAAACAGAGTTTGAAAACTAAATAAATCCTCAGTATCTGTAAAGATATTAAATATTATGACATAGAAAGCCATGGAAGAATTAATTTTAAGGAAAGTGCTATAAAGTCAGAACTTTTCAAGTAGAGAGGAGTGATTAGATAAGTAGATGGTATTAGAAATAAGGGAAAAAGTAGCAGCAGTTGGTTGCTTTAAGGATGACACTGGCATACAATTTCACCATAGGAATGAGCATTAGGAGGATGGCATAATAAACAAGAAGCCAATATCAGGGGATAAGGCAGGAGACCATGAAAATGTTCGACAATATGATGGCACACTAAGGGGAAAAAGGGGTTTCCCTTCAAAATCTGGACAGAAAACTCATTAAGCCAGATAGTTTAAAGTAAAATTTAGATTTCTATCAGAGATGGGATGCCATGTGGGGGCAGAGGCGACCCTTTAGAGAAGTTCTTCAAACAAACAAACAAACAAACAAACAATCAAACAAAAAATTATTATGTACTTAAAAGGAGTTTCAGAAAGCTGCATGTATTTATTCTAGGATAATGTAAGAAACAAGAAGCATTCAGGAATACAGATGTTAATTAGTGGCCATTTCGTGTAGTCACAGGATTGGCAAAACATTAATTAAGCAGATAAACCTAAACAATTAAAAATAAATTTAAAAAATAGATCCAGATAGTCCAAATGTATAATGTTTTCTAGAGTCTAGAAATGTGATGTGAACTCTTAAAATTGTTTTGTGCAAAGAATTGTCTGAAGTAAAGGTTTGGGCCTTCAGGACCAAGTAAAGGAGTACATGGGTCTAAGCGAGTGATTTCAGATACCACACAGGGAATTTAATTCCTTTTATTTTATTTTATTTTATTTTATTTTATTATTTTATTCTATTCCATTTTTTACAATAAAATATCTTAGACCTATTTCCTTTAAATTTTGAACACAAATTTTATAGTTTAGGTGAACAATTATTAGCAAAATTAATTCCATTATTTACATTAATTAAAAACCTTCATTACCTTAACATCTGCGCAATATTTGCCTCCATGTAGTTATGTCTCTGCTTTTGAATGTTGGACCATGTACTTCCTCTTTAGAGCTTGTCACTCTACTTGGCTAATAGATAATCTAAAATCAATATGCTTAAAGATTTAGTGGTATGGATCTATTTCCTGACATACAGATGCCACCTCATTTTATGTGATGGAAATGAACAATGAAGTCTAATTTATAGGCTGCAAGATATATTTTTTAAAACAGCATCACAATGGTACTTACAACAAAACATCCATGTTTAAAAATTAATAGAACGGTTGGAATTATTTTAAAATTTGAACTAAGTAGCTTTAAATAAAACTTTTAAATCCTTCATGGTCCATTAATTATAAACAAAGACACCTTTCTGTAGATATTTTAATGGAAATGATTTTTGTAGTCAATGTAAACAAAATCTTCAGGTGTTATCAATGGGGTATTTTCTTTTTTTTTTAATTTTATTTTATTTTTATTAGGTATTTTCCTCGTTTACATTTTCAATGTCATCCCAAAAGTCTGCCATACCCAGCCCCCCAATCCACTACCCACCCACTCCCCCGTTTTGGCCCTGGGGTTCCCCTGTACTGGGGCATATACAGTTTGCAAGTCCAATGGGCCTCTCTTTGCAGTGATGGCCGACTAGGCCATCTTTTGATACATATGCAGCTAGAGTCAAGAGCTCCGGGGTATTGGTTAGTTCATAATGTTGTTCCACCTATAGGGTTGCAGATCCCTTTAGCTCCTTGAGTAATTTCTCTAGCTCCTCCATTGGGGGTCGTGTGACCCATCCAATAGCTGACTGTGATCATCCTGTGTCATCATTCTGTGTTTGCTAGGCCCCGGCATAGTCTCACAAGAGACAGCTATATGTGGGTCCTTTCAGCAAAATCTTGCTAGTGTATGCAATGGTGTCAGCGTTTGGGAGCTGATTATGGGATGGATCCCTGCATATGGCAATCACTAGATGGTCCATCCTTTCATCACAGCTCCAAATTTTGTCTCTGTAACTCCTTCCATGGGTGTTTTGTTCCCATTTCTAAGAAAGGGTAAAGTATCCACACTTTGGTCTTCGTTCTTCTTGAATTTCATGTGTTTAGCAAATTGTATCTTATATCTTGGGTATCCTAAGTTTCTGGGCTAATATCCACTTATCAGTGAGTACATAATGTGCAAGTTCCTTTGTGTTTGGGTTACCTCACTCAGGATGATGCCCTCCAGGTCCATGCATTTGCCTAGGAATTTCATAAATTCATTTTTTAATAGCTGAGTAGTATTCCATTGTGTAAATGTACCACATTTTCTGTATCCATTTCTCTGTTGAGGGGCATCTGGGTTCTTTCCAGCATCTGGCTAATATAAATAAGGCTGCTATGAACATAGTGGAGCATGTGTCCTTCTTACCGGTTGGGACATCTTCTGGATATATGCCCAGGAGAGGTATTGCGGGATCCTCCGGTAGTACTATGTCCAATTTTCTGAGGAACCACCAGACTGATTTCCAGAGTGGTTGTACAAGCTTGCAATCCCACCAACAATGGAGGAGTGTTCCTCTTTCTCCACATCCTCGCCAGCATCTGCTGTCACCTGAATTTTTGATCTTAGCCATTCTGACTGGAGTGAAGTGGAATCTCAGGGTTGTTTTGATTTGCATTTCCCTGATGATTAAGGATGTTGAACATTTTTTCAGGTGCTTCTCAGCCATTCGGTATTCCTCAGGTGAGAATTCTTTGTTCAGTTCTGAGCCCCATTTTTTAATGGGGTTATTTGATTTTATGGAGTCTACCTTCTTGAGTTCTTTATATATATTCGATATTAGTCCCCTATCTGATTTGGGATAGGTAAATATCCTTTCCCAATCTGTTGGTGGCCTTTTTGTCTTATTGACAGTGTCTTTTGCTTTGGAGAAGCTTTGCAATTTTATGAGGTCCCATTTATCGATTCTCAATCTTACAGCACATGCCATTGCTGTTCTATTCAGGAATTTTTCTCCTGTACCCATATCTTCAAGGCTTTTTCCTACTTTCTCCTCTATAAGTTTCAGTGTCTCTAGTTTTATGTGGAGTTCCTTAATCGACTTAGATTTGACCTTAGTACAAGGAGATAGGAATGGATCAATTCGCATTTTTCTACATGATAACCACCAGTTGTGCCAGCACCATTTGTTGAAAATGCTGTCTTTTTTTCTACTGGATGGTTTTAGCTCCCTTGTCAAAGATCAAGTGACCATAGGTGTGTGGGTTCATCTCTGGGTCTTCAATTCTGTTCCATTGGTCTACTTGTCTGTCTCTATACCAGTACCATGCAGTTTTTATCACAATTGCTCTGTAGTACAGCTTAATGTCAGACATGGTGATTCCACCAGAGGTTCTTTTATCCTTGAGAAGAGTTTTGCTATCCTAGGTTTTTTGTTATTCCAGATGAATCTGCCGATTGCCCTTTCTAATTCGTTGAAGAATTGAGTTGAAATGTTGATGGGGATTGCATTGAATCTGTAGATTGCTTTTGGCAAGATAGCTATTTTTACAATGTTGATCCTGCCAATCCATGAGCATGGGAGATCTTTCCATCTTCTGAGATCTTCTTTAATTTCTTTCTTCAGAGACTTGAAGTTCTTATCATACAGATCTTTCACTTCCTTAGTTAGAGTCACACCAAGGTATTTTATATTATTTGTGACTATTGAGAAGGGTGTTGTTTCCCTAATTTCTTTCTCAGCCTGTTTATTCTTTGTGTAGAGAAAGGCCATTGACTTGTTTGAGTTAATTTTATATCCAGCTACTTCACCGAAGCTGTTTATCAGGCTTAGGAGTTCTCTGGTGGAATTTTTAGGGTCACTTATATATACTATCTTATCACCTGCAAAAAGTGATATTTTGACTTCTTCCTTTCCAATTTGTATCCCCTTGATCTCCTTTTGTTGTCTAATTGCTCTGGCTAGGACTTCAAGTACAATGTTGAATAGATAGGGCGAGAGTGGACAGCCTTGTCTAGTCTCTGATTTTAGTGGGATTGCTTCCAGCTTTTCACCATTTACTTTGATGTTGGCTACTGGTTTGCTGTAGATTGCTTTTTATCATGTTTAGGTATGGGCCTTGAATTCCTGATCTTTCCAAGACTTTTACATGAATGGGTGTTGGATTTTGTCAAATGCTTTCTCAGAATCTAACGAGATGATCATGTGGTTTTTGTCTTTGAGTTTGTTTATATACTGGATTACGTTAATGGATTTCCGTATATTGAACCATCCCTGTATCCCTGGGATGAAACCTACTTGGTCAGGATGGATGATTGTTTTGATGTTTTCTTGGATTCGGTTAGCAAGAACTTTATTGAGGATTTTTGCATCGATATTCATAAGGGAAATTGGTCTGAAGTTCTCTATCTTTGTTGGGTCTTTTTGTGGTGTAGGTATCAGAGTAATTGTGGCTTCATAGAATGATTTGGGTAGAGTACCTTCTGTTTCTATTTTGTGGAATAGTTTGTGAAGAACTGGGATTAGATCTTCTTTGAAGGTCTGATAGAACTCTGCACTAAACCCATCTGGTCCTGGACTTTTTTTGGTTGGGAGACAATTAATGACTGCTTCTATTTCCTTAGGGGATATAGGACTGTGTAGATCATTAACCTGATCTTGATTTAGCTTTGGTGCCTGGTATCTGTCTAGAAACTTGTTCATTTCATCCAGGTTTTCCAGTTTTGTTGAGTATAGCCTTTTGTAGAAGGATCTGATGGTGTTTTGGATTTCTTCAGGATCTGTTGTTATGTTTCCCTTTTCATTTCTGATTTTGTTAATTAGGATGCTTTCCCTGTGCCCTCTAGTGAGTCTGGCTAAGGGTTTATCTATCTTGTTGATTTTCTCAAAGAACCAGCTCCTTGATTGGTTGATTCTTTGAATAGTTCTTCTTGTTTCCACTTGGTTGATTTCACCCCTGAGTTTGATTATTTCCTGCCTTCTGCTCCTCTTGGGTGAATTTGCTTCCTTTTGTTCTAGAGCTTTTAGGTGTGTTGTCAAGCTGCTAATGTGTACTCTCTCTAGTTTCTTTTTGGAGGCACTCAGAGCTATGAGCTTTCCTCTTAGGAATGCTTTCATTGTGTCCCATAAGTTTGGTTATATTGTGGCTTTGTTTTCATTAAACTCCAAAAAGTCCTTAATTTCTTTCTTTATTCCTTCTTTGACCAAGTTATCATTGAGAAGAGTGTTGTTCAGTTTCCACGTGAATGTTGGCTTTCTATTATTTATTTTGTTATTGAAGATCATCCTTAGTGCATGGTGATCTGATAGGATGCATGTGACAATTTCTATATTTTTGTATCTGTTGGGGCTTGTATTTTCTAAAATGGTACAATGAAGAACAGCCCCAAGAAATTTTTATTTTGGTTGGTATCGTCATGCCTGTCTTGTACTTGGCAGTTAATGAACTACAATGAAATTTTCATTTCTCTGTCTTACTTACACTTTTTCAGTTTTCTCAAGGACACTTTAAAAATATGAAGAACTGGTTTTGGAACACTGATATTAGATCATTTAAATATGGTCCTCTATGAATCTCAACAGGCCCTGAACATTATCAAGTGCCCTTGAATCAGTCATCTCACACAAATGAATTTGAGCATAATGTACCACTATTTCTCCAATTAGTATAGATAATCAAGAATTGATTGCAAATTTACGAGAACAAAAATCTATTTTTTCGGTAGATTACTGTCAGCAGTTTTTATTTTAAAGTTCTGCTCTCTGGAGAATAGGCTCATAGCTTTTTTATCATTTTTTTCTTTCTATATTGATATAGTTTATCACCTCCACAGGAAGTTAACCTTTGTCACCTCCATGTGTCATTATTATTTGACCCCAAATAAAGCAAGAAATAAAAGCAAAAGATGCATTATTGCAAGAGCATTGAACTGTAAATTTCTGCTAACATTTGAAAGAAACCACATTGGTTGTGAAAATGACGTTTTTCACCCAATAAAATTTCTATTATAATGTTCCTTAAAAAACTTTCAAAACCATTAGTAGATAATAGGTTTGAATTTGTTATAATGAAAAATAGCAAAACTAATATTTCCTTAATTTTTATTATTGCTTTTGACATTCTTAAAATAATAAACACTTGACTTTTACAAGTTTACGATGATGATTCCCTAAAAATCTCTAAGCTACACTATGTAAGAAAAGATCTGGCCTAACTATGGGTTTTTACTTCTCTATTCTTTCCTTTAAATTTATTATTCTAGTTTCACCCACAACTCTGTAGCAGACCACCTAGTGAGGTCTCCTCTCTTCCCTCTTCCAGTGGTTCTCGCAGAAATTATCTTCCAACTTGCTTCTCTAACTGGTATGGCAAATTAATGTCATTAATCTCTCATTGCAGAAGTTGTACCCTGGAAACTTTGCAGCCATATTTACCAGGAAATGAAGTTGTCCAGTGAAGTATGTAGGAAAGCCCTAAATATCTAGTCTTTTCCATATCCAGCTGATCGTTCTCAAGCCCAGCACTGTAGCAGAATACCTATTGTAGCTTCTCCTTACACTCTGGCCCCATACTTAGAACACTAAGAAGATCCCAGTGAAACATCTTGCTTACCTCCATCCTATATAAGTAAATATACCCCTTCCTCCATTAGGGCATAACTATTTCTAACTCCCAATACCTAGAAACAAGTTTTATTTAGATACTCTAGTTGCTACCCATACCAAGGATACAACAAAAATTCCAAACTGGCAACATACAGTGACAAATATTTCTAAGAACGATAGAGGGCAACAGAAAGCAAGGAGCAAAATGCCTACACAATAAAGAACAAGTCCAGATATCAGCACCTAGAATTATAATCTTCTCAAACCTAGGTACCTAGATATCAGCATAAAAATATATTCATTAAGAGCCAGAACAATCTTTCTTCATTAGAGCTTTGCAACATAAGGGTCTGAGTATTACAAAGGCTGAAACACAAGAAAAAGACCTTTAAACGTCTTTGTGGGTATGATAGGGATTCTTAAAGAGAAATTAAATTCTTTAAATAAATCTATGCAAACAAAAACAATCAATTAAAGGAAAAACTAAAACAGTTCAAGAACCTGAAGTGGAAACAAAATCAATGAAGAAAACACAAACTGAAAGAACTTTGGATATGAAAATTTATGAATTGAACAGGTACTTCAGATGCAAGCTCTATCAAAAAAAAAATAAGAGATAGAAGAAAGAATTTCAGGCTTTGAAGCCATTACAGAAGGAATATATACTTTGGTAAAAGAAAAAAAAAATCCTAGCGCAAAGTATCTAGGAAATCTGGAATACTATGAAAAAAAAATCTAAGAATAATAAGAATAGAGGAAGACGAAACAACCCAGGTCATAGCCAAAAACTTATTTCTAAAAAATCATTAAGGAAAATTTTTCTAACCTAAGAAAGAAGATGACAGTCAAGATGCAAGAAACATAAAATCAAAACCACATTGATGTGACCAGAAATGTCCCTTGGCACATAATAAATAAGTCGCTACTCAAGGAGCTAAAGGGATCTGCAACCCTATAGGTGGAACAACATTATGAACTAACCAGTACCCCGGAGCTCTTGACTCTAGCTGCATATGTATCAAAAGATGGCCTAGTCGGCCATCACTGGAAAGAGAGGCCCATTGGACACGCAAACTTTATATGCCCCAGTACAGGGGAACGCCAGGGCCAAAAAGGGGGAGTGGGTGGGTAGGGGAGTGGGGGTGGGTGGCTATGGGGGACTTTTGGTATAGCATTGGAAATGTAAATGAGCTAAATACCTAATAAAAAATGGAAAAGAAAAAAAAGAAATAAAAGGAAAAATTATAATGCAAAATAAATAAATAAATAAGTCGCTGAGTACAGTACAGAACAAAGAAGGAATATTAAAAGTTACAAGGGACAAAGACTAAATAACATACAAAGGCAGAGCAATTAGAATAACACCAATATCTTAAAAGTAGACACTCAAAGGCAAAAGGGACAGGAAAGATGTTTTATGGATCTTAAGAGATCATAGATGACAATGAAGAATATGATTTATAAAAAAAACTTTCAAACACAGTACATGGAGAAAATGAAAATAAATAAAATTTTCATAATAAAAATCAAATTTAAGAAACATATACCTACAAATCCAGTTCCAGAGTACGTGCTAGAAGAAAATTTTAAATTAAAGAGGTTAATCACATAAATAAGTATTCCAAGAAAAGGAAAATAGAAGAGCCACAAAAACACATACCACAACAGAAAAATGAAAGGATAAAGAAAGATTGCTCATTGACATATCTCACATTAAGTGTCTAAATTCCTCAATTAAAAAAAAAAAGACCCAGACCAATAGAATAGATCTAAAAATAGCATATGTCCTTCTTCTGAAACCAGGAAAGACATGTTAATATTAAGGATAGAAATCATCTCAGAGTAAAGGATGGAAAAGAATATTCTAAGCTAATGAACCCAAGAAACAAGTTGCTATATCAATTTTATTATCTCACAAAATAGATTTTAAACTAAAACTAATCAGGATATGGAAGGACAAATAAATTCATCAATTAAGTAGAAGTAAACAAACAAACAAACAGACAAAAAAATACAAAGAATCATTAAATAGAAGATTTTTTTTCCTTTGAAACAATAATGACAAGATTTTATCCAAACTCACTTAAAGCTGAAGAGAGAGTTTCCAAGTTAATGAAATTAAAATTAAAAGGCAACAACAGACACGAAGAAGATCTAGAGAGGCCCAGCCAGAGACCTGTGTGCCTTCTGGTTCCCACCTGTACTAGAGCAGAGCCTTGGCTCTGGACTAGAACACACACAGCCCACACCCCAGTTGCAGGTTGACTCTTCAGGGTATTCTGATGCATCCAGTATCACAAGCACATAGGAAGGACAGGCTACAGTTAGAGACAAGAAAGTCAAATAATACCAGAGATAACCAGATGTCAAGAGCCAAACATAAGAACATAACCAACAGAAACCAAAATGACTTGGCAAAATCAGAACTCAGATCTCCCACCACAGCAAGTGCTGGATACCCCAACATACTGGAAAAGCAAAATTCATATAGAAATTCTCATTTCATGAAGATGGTAGAGGACTTTAGCAAGGACATAAATAATTAACTCCCTAAAAGAAATACAAGAGAACACAAGTAAACATGTAGAAGCCCTTAAAGAGGAACCAAGGAACCATATAAACACCTTAAAGAAATACAGGAGAACACAATTAAACAGTTAACAGAATTGAGCAAAATTGTCCAGGATTTAAAAATGGAAATAGAATCACTAAAGAAAACGCAAAGGAAGACAGCCCTGGAGATAAAAAAACCTAGGAAAGAGAACAGGAGTCACAGATGTAAGAATCACCAACAGAATACAATAGATCAAGAGAGAATCTCAGTGGTAGAAGATATGATAGAAAACATCTACACAAAAGTAAAGGAAAATACAAAAAAGCAGAACAATCCTATTTCAAAATATCAGGAAATCTAGGACACAATGAAAATGCCAAATCTGAGAATAATAGGTTTAGAAGAGAGTGAAGATTTCTAACACAAAGGACCAGAAAACATCTTCAACAAAATTATAGAAAAAAACTTCCCTAGCCTAAAGAAAGAAATGCCCGTAAGCAGGAGAGACTGAACCAAAGGACACTCAGAGACTTCCCCACCTGGGGATCCATCCCATATACAATCACTAAAAGCAGACACTACTGTGGATGCCAAGAAGTGCATACCAACAGGAGCCTAATATAGCTGTCTCCTGAGAGGCTCTGCCAGAGCCTGGCATATACAGAGGCCAATGCTCACAGTCAACCATTGAACAGTGATCACGGAGTCACCAATGGAGGAGTTAGAGAAAAGACTGAAGAAGCTAAAGGGATTGCAACCCTATAGAAAGAGCAATAATATCAACCAATCAGAGCTCCCACGGTCTAAACCACCAACCAAAGAGTATACATGGAGGGACCCATGACTCCAGCAGTATATGTAACAAAGGATGGCCTTGTCAGGTATCAATGGAAGAAGAGCACCTTGTTCCCGTGAAGGGTTGATGCCCCAGTGTAGGAGAATGCAAGAGCAGGGAGGTGGGTGTGGGTGGGTGGATGGGGGTGCACTCTCATAGAATATGGAGGAGGGAAATGAGATAGTGAGTTTCTGAGGTAGGAATTACGAAAGGGGATAATATTTGAAATGCAAATATATAAAATATCCAAAAAAAAAAGAAGGAAAGAAAGAAAGAAAAGAAAGAGAGGAAGGAAGGAAGGAAGAAAGGAAGGAAGGAAGGAAGGAAGGAAGGAAGGAAGGAAGGAAGGAAGGAAGAAAGAAGGAAAGAAAAAAAAAGAAAGAAAGAAAGAAAGAAAGAAAGAAAGAAAGAAAGAAAGAAAGAAAGAAAGAAAGAGAAATGCCCACAAACAAACAAGAAGTCTACAGAACACCAAACAGATGGGGTCAGAAAAGAAATTTCTCTCTTCACATAATAATTAAACAGCAAATGCACAGAACAAATAAAGATTACTGAAAGCAGTAAGGGAAAAATGTCAAATGAAATATAAATGCAGACCAATCAGAATTACATCAGACTTTTCAACAGAGACTGAAAGAAAGAAGATCCTGCTCAGATGTCATACAGACCCTAAGAGAACAAAATGCCAGCACAGATTACAATACCCAGCAAAACTTGAAATTACCATGATTAGAGAAACCAAGGAATTCCAAGACAAAACCAAATTTAAACTCCATCTTTCCACTAATCTAGCCCTATAGAGTATAAAGGAAGGAAAAGTCCAATACAAGGAGAAAAACTACACCCAAGAAAAAGCAAGAAATTCATCTTTTTACAACAAATCCAGAAGAAGAGAAACACATAAACATATTTCCATTTCAAACAACAAAAATAACAGGAACTAACAATTATGGGTCCTTAATATCTCTCAGCATCAATAGACTCAATTCCCCAAGAAAAAGACATAGACAATGAATATGTAAACAGAATCCAGCATTTTGCTGCATACCAGAAACATACCTCAGTGACAAGACAGACATTACCTCAAAGTAAAAGGCTGGAAATCTTTCTTTCAAGAAAATTTTTCCAAGAAACAAGCTGGAATAGAAATTCTAATATCCAACAAAATAGATTTTCAACAAAAAGTTATCAAAAAGTGTAACCTCACCCACAGCCTGAAACAGGCTGAGCAGGCTTGGCTTGTCACTAAGAGATGCCTGGGGTGGAGCCTGCCTCCCTGGCCACCCTATTGTTCTACCACTGCTGCTGCTGCTATCTGCCACCTAGCTGTTCTGGAGCCTACACGTGCTCACCTGCAGCTAGACTCCAAGGATGATTTGGCAGGAATGCCCACCCCTTCTTTATAAGCTCGTGTTCCCCAATATTAAAATTGAGCTTTGATCAGAAGGTCTTGACTTAGCTCCATCCTTTCTCTCATTGCCTAGATTCCCTCTTTTCTTCCAGATTCCAAGGTGCCTTCCAGGCTAGAATCCGGACATGTGAGTTGCTGGCCGGCCCCAACAAAAAAGGAAGGAATACTCCTTCCTACATACTCCTCAAATGAAAAATCCAAGATGAACTATCAATTCTGAACATCTATGCCCCAAATACAAGGGCACCAACATTTATAAAAGAAACATTACTGAAGCTCAAAGCACACATTGAACCTCACTCAAACAAAAATAGTAGGCAATTCAATACCCCACACTCACCAATGGACAGATCATGAAAACAAAAACTAAATAGAGGCATAGTGAAACTAAAAGAAGTTATGAAACAAAGGGATTTAACAGATGTCTACAGAACATTTCACCTTAAAACAAAATAATATACCTTCTTCTCAGGACCTCATGGTACCTTCTCAAAAATCAACCATATACATAGACACAAAACAAAACTCCACAGATACAATAACATTGAATTAATCCCATGTATTTTCAGACCAACACAGACACCAAAGCCTACATACACATGGAAGCTGAACAAATATTGATTCAATGATAGCTTGTTCAGGGAAGAAAAAAAAAAAAAAGAAATTAAAGACTTTTTAGAATTTAATGAAAATGAAGGAGATTCTACCTCATACCAATCAGAATGGTGGAGGGGTAACCAGGAAGTGGCATATCATGGGATAGGGGTTTGTGGACGGGGGTAACCAGAAGTGTTTGAGATGTAAACAAAGGGAATGATTAGAGAAATTTCTAAAAATTAAAAAAAGAAGTAGCTATGAAGAAATAAACTAATATGATTACAAAATGGAATACAAATAGATATAAAGGAATTCTCAATTGAAGAAACTCAAATGGCTGAGGAACACTTAAAAGAAATATAAATTATCTTTAGACGTCAGGGTCATGCAAATTCAAACTACTTTGAGCTTTTCATTTTGTAGCTGTCAGAATGGCTAAGATCAATAATACAAGCGACAGCTCATGCTGGAGAGGAGGTGGAGTAAGTGGAATTCTCTTTCATTGCTGGTATTATTGAAAATGTGTAGAGCATTATAAAAATTGCAGGCGCAGTTATTGAAAAGATGGGAGATTACCTCAAGATTAACACTTTTGGTCAAAGGACACTTCATTGTACCATAAAAACCATTTTTCACTATGTTCATTGCTGCTATATTGAAAGTACCCAGAAACTGGAAACAACATTGATATTTATCAACCAAAGCATAGATAAAGAAAATTGGTAGATTTACACAATTAGTATTATTTCACCATTAAAAAAAATGAAATCGTGAGTTAGAGAGATGGCTCAATGATTGAAAGCACTGACTGCTTTTCTAGAGGTCCTGAGTTCAATTCCCAGCAACTACATGGTGGCTCAGAACAAACTTTAATGGGAACAGATGCCTTTTTCTGGTGTGTCTGTGGACAGCTATGGTGTACACATATAAATAAAAGAAATAAATCTTTAAAGAAAAAGTCTGAAATCATAAAAATTACAGATAAATGGTTGGAACTAATAAAAATGATCACTCTGAGTGTGGTAACCTAGATTCAGAAAAACAAATATGGTATGTATTCACTTATATGTGGATTTTAGCTATTACATATGTGATAAATATAGCTGGATTTATTAGAATGTCTCACAGTAAATCCAACATGGGTGGTTGTGAATGGAAAGTTGCTCAGTCATTGATGCTGGATGCTTCAATTGGTCTTTAGTTTATGTTGGAATCCCAAGGAATTAGGCTTTAATCACAGGAATGGATGAATGGACAACAGATGTACTAGCCTGTAGACAAAGAACAAACACCTCCTTCTTCCTTGCCAGCAAAGGTTGGCCCAGATTAAAGATTTCACTTCCCACCTCAAGATCTAGATTAAAGATGTGTGTATCATTTTACCTCAAGATATTAATTAAAGGATAGTCTTCTCCCAGCTCAAAAGACTAGATTAAAGATTTGTCTTATTGTAGGGGTACAGCTAACTCCTTTAGGAAATTTTCCACTAATAAGGGATTGCCTTGCATATTTCTTGCTGATCTGCATTCATTAGTCCTTATCACACCTTCTACAAATCTCAGAAGTCTAAGGTCTTCTAGAATAGTCTCTAGGAATGCCTTGTCTACAATGTCTTTTCAAATGACCTTGTCTCCTACTCTTAAAACAACAGGTCATTTTGTTATTTAGAATTATTGGCCATTGCTTGGCCAATTACTTAGTCATTAGTGTCATTATCAGTAATAATTCCAATCCATTCATTCACGGGTACTGATTGAGCTTTTGAAGGTCTAAGACCTTTATTACACTCTGCATTTGCATTTCAAAAGGTGAAGTTTCAATTAATATCTGTCTCACATCTAGATCTGATGTTGCTCTGTCTATAGCAGACATTAACCTATGTAAGAAATCAGAAAAATGTCTCTTTGTAGCTTTTCATAACCTTTGTGTAATGCATAGACCTTTATTCCTTCCTCCTCCTTATTTCTGGCTCTTAAAGCTATTAAAGTATATTGTATAACAGTCACCAAATTGCACCTGCTGTCTTAAATTAAAAATTGACCTTCACCTAAAAATGAATATTTTACAATTTTAAGACCTTTAGACCTATTATGGTTTTTCCTACATGCAGTTTCTTACCACATTGTCAACCATTGTAATTGAAAACCAGGTTGCACTACAGCCACTGCTAAATGTTTCCAGTCTTGTGCTACAATTTTGTCTTGGGTAGTCCAGGTATATAATGTTTAGCTCTCATAAGGTGAGTGGATTCCATAAGTTACTAATGATTCTTTAAAATGTTTTTGATCTCATATTTTAAGAGGATTCCAGATTAGTTGTTCATTTTGTAAATGGTCTTTTTGTGAATGGTAATGTTGTGAATTTTCACCATGTTCTGGCATTTGTTATAGGTAAGTGGAAAAACTAGTAGGGGTGGTCCCCTTTCCTCAATTTCCTTAGGAGGTGGCTCACTAGGTTCAATGGGATGCCTATCTTTATCATTAATTTCAGTAATTTTATAGGTTCACAATTAAGAATCTTCTGTTCTTTTACTTTTTCTCTCTTGTCTCTCTAGTCTTTGTACTATCATAGTTACTTTTTCTTGTTATACAGCTATTTTTCAACATATTTTGAGAGGAAATATATAAGGATAGTAATTGAAAGTAGTGAGGGGTTTCCTATAGTGGTCACAATTGCAATAAGTACTATGCTGTCCTGTTAGGGATTAAAAGTGTATATTAAATTAAAATTTAACCCCCGATTAGGGATTAAAATTGTGCACTATTTAAAATACCTCTTCATGTTCTATGTGTGTATATACCTCAATGAGTTGAAATAGGCATTTGTGTTGGTTTATGTATGTTCATTTCTGTGAGTGTATGTATTAATATATATGTTTATATGTAGTTTTTTGGTGGTAACAATGGGAATGCTTGTATTTTCTCCCTTATTTTCATCCTCTTTAAAAAGTGTATAAGTATTCTTAGTTCAAAATATGTTTCAAATCATATAGAATGCACATTATTTATTTTACCAATAAGATTAATTGATTTTTAAGATTCTGTGGTTTCTTTCTACTTTTGAATTCAGAAAATTAATTGATTGTTGCCCCTTGTTTTATTTCACTCCTCTCTTTGTTTTTTTGAATGTTTTTCTTCTCACCAGAATGTCAAGGAAACCATCTAACGAAGAATAGAAAATATAGAAATATTTTTCATTTAAAAAAAATTCTCTATTAAGTGAAGGAAATGGTGCATGAACAGGGAAGTATTTTTTTCTGAACTCTTCTCTCAGAGTTTGATATCAAAGTAGATTATTAACATATTGCTATTACCAGTCAGCTACTTACATCAGGGAAGGCAGATGCTGATGATAACGTGATCTCATTAAAATGGGATTTGAACTTACTCAGAATGTCAAGTGAATAAATTCAGGCTTATTGTAAATCTGGGACCTTTGGCAGTGATAGTATGTGTGTCTTATTTCACTGCTCTAGACTTTTTTATTCTTTACCTTTCCTATACTTATTTCCTCACAACTTTACATGTTCTTTATTCTCCAAAAATATCAGAATAATGTGCATATGTTTATTAATGTTTCCAATAAAATTAGGATGGTTTCATAGAAGAACTAATCATTACAAAATATGAGGAATATTTCTTAGTGTTAGGAATTTTCGGAGTTAACTTTTATTGATTAGTTGCTTCAGTTTTAAAAGTTTCAAGTTCTGGTGACCAAAATCATCCAATCATGAGGAATCGTAGTATTATTTTGGTATCACATTTTAGTGTTCATTCATAGTGTGACTTGTACTTCAGTTTTTAACCATAGGAAACTTTTAATTTGCTTCCTGCAATAACACTGTATCATAATAATTAGAATATATTTGTAAACTGCTGAAGCAAACATGTTAGCACAGATGTTTCCCAGTAATATGATCATTTTTCCATTGATTGTTGTGATGACTAACTTCAGTTGTCAAATTGACCATATCTGGAGCCATCTAAAAAACAATCAGCTAGACATTCTTATGAGGGATTAATTTTTACTATATAATTTGAAGTGGGAAGTCCCAGCTTAAAATCTGTGCTATTCCATCTACTGGCAGCCTAAATAAGAGTATAAGAAGGAAATGTATGCTTTTTTTTTTTTTTTTTTTTTTTTTTTTTTTTTTTTTTTTTTTACTCCAGGCCCTCACTTTCTTTGTTCAGTTTATCTATCCTACTGCTGAGGTAATATATTCACTTGTATTAGAACTTTCTTCTTTGGGATTCCAAAGTAAAGATAGGTCATCTAGCCTTGTTCACTGCAAAATAATTGTATTCTCATATACTATGTTGGGAGATAGCCATTGTTGTACTATCTGGCACATAGACTGTACACCACTTTAAGAAGTGCCCATTTAATACATGTTCATTGATTTGGTCAGGCACATCTGTTCCTGTAAAAAAATCTCCTGTTAATATAACTAGGTGGCCAGGAATGGGATTTCTATAGTGTATTAAACAGGGTTATCTGGAACCATAAAACTTATAGAATGAATATATGTAGGTCTCAAGATCTGGATTAAGATCATGTGGCATCCTACCTCAGGAACTGGTTCAAATACTTCTGTCTTCCAGCTTCAAGATCTGGGTCATATGTGTACCATCCATTTCTCGAATGTCATTCCAGATATAGTTAATGACCAAGAATATATATCACATATACTATATAACATAAGTTTATTTTAATTTTTGGGAGAATTGCAATGCAGATTGTATAAGACTCATTAATCTTTATCTCCAAGAAGAATGTGCAAGTACTACTTTTCTTCACCTCATCACCAGCAATTTTATCAGACTTTTTGTTGATATTTTTCAATTTCATCTCATTTTTGCTTTTTCATTCTTTTGTCTCATTTATAACTACTAAAGTTCCAGTGCATGTATGTTTATTTCCCTTACTTTTATCTTGTAAAAGACATCAAGGTTGGTTTGATTTCTTAGCTTACCTGAATAATACAATTGAGATGAATTTGCCAGTGTCTCTGGGTACATTACATTAAGGTCTCTTGATCATAACTTGGAATATTATAGCCTGATTATATGCTAAATTAACTTTAATTTTTGGAGGACTTTCATACTAACTTAATGGTGGGTGCATCCATATAGAGCAGCAATTTGTAAAGGTGCTTTTTTTCTTTACAATGTTGCTAAAATTTCTCCTCAATAGTTTTCTTCCTTTTGTATTTTTTTTTACATTTTCTCAACTTTATGATGATTTTTCCATATTAGTTTGAAATGCATTTTCATCATTTGATCACAGAATTACCTCCAATTTTTGTGTATTACAGCTTAACAGCATAATTTGAGAACAGGTATTATACTATTTCTGCATTTTCCTTTTCTTTAACTGCTTGGGGATCATTGGTACTTCCATATAAATTTTACTAATTTTTCAATAGATGTTTTATTAGGTTAGTGTGAATCTATAGATTGCTTTTGTAACTTTAACCATTTTCTCAAAATTAATTTTCCAATCTATGACCATGAAAAATCTTTAAATGCTTCATGCTCTTCTTCAATTTCTTTCTTTGTTCTGTTAAAGTTTTATTTGTGTTCTTTTTATCTACTTATATTAATTTTTAGGCTTTTATAGAAGGGTTTTATTTATTTAAAACTTTAATGCAATGTATCTTTGTTCAAAAAATGTGGTCTATTTTATAGAAGGTTCTATGCATTTTACAAACAAGGATATTTATTTTATATTTACTGGTTGAGTTATTTTATAGGTATCTATTATGTAACATTTTACCAATGGTGTAGTTTAATTCTGCAGTTTTTATGTTAGTCTTGATTGTTGATAACCTAAATCTCTAAGTTATTAAATTTGCCTACTCTTTTTGAATGAGAATCTATTGCCTTTTAAATACTTTCATGATGTGTATGTATGTGTGTGTATCAGTGTGGAGTGGAGTTTGGTGCATATATATATATATATATATATATATATATATATATATATATATGCGCAAGAGCACATTCTTGTGCACATACAGAAGCCAAGAGAGCCAACTTGTAAAAACTGCTAGCCAAAGTTGTGCCCAAGAGGTCAAGAAGTATCCTCCCCAGATTGTGAAAGGACAAGAAATCAAGCTTGCGCCCAAGAGATCATGAGCTACCCTTCCTTGGCATGAAGCAAAAATAGTCAACTATGCTTGAATCAAGGCCCTCATCAATCACAGCATCAAGAT
This sequence comes from Mus musculus, assembly GCF_000001635.26. Classification (NCBI taxonomy): domain Eukaryota; kingdom Metazoa; phylum Chordata; class Mammalia; order Rodentia; family Muridae; genus Mus; species Mus musculus. The sequence continues at coordinate 48,955,924 of NC_000076.6, read as the reverse complement.
ATAGGTCACCTAACCTTCCCTAATGTTCCTCTTTTTGGCTTTAAAATGGAATCTACAAATTCATCAAGAGTCCTTCCATCTTGATGGAATTGGGCTCCTGAATGTGTAAATGTGTTCAATAAACATTCTTTGCATTTACATACTATTTGTATCTGGATTATCATTCTTTAGCCAATCATGGACACTAACAATGGCAAAATCATGTAAGTAAAAGGTATATGAATGGTAAAATCATAGAATTTGCTAAGAATGAATGTGAAAAAAAGTTTATGGTATTCATGTGTTAGATATTGGTTCTAATGCTTTGAATTAACCGAACATCCCAAATAGGGAATCTGAATGTCCAAACATGGAAAGTACTTGACCCCCATTGTTTTTCGATCAATCAATAAAGAGCCAATGGCCAACGGCTGGGCAGATAGACTGAGGCATGTCCTTCAAATTTGTACGGGCTAGAAACTAGGAGAGAGGAAACAGAGATAATCATGATGGGGTAGAAGAAAGACCAGACCTAATGGCCCACTGACATGTGAGAATCAGGGAAAATGACCACATGGACCACTTCCTCAATTATATTTGGGGTAGCAGAGATGAAACTTATATTTTAAAAGACGTTAGCTCAGGATTTCCAGAGGGGAGAGTTTGTTAGCAGCAGGAAGGATTAGAAACACCCAACTATTATGTTAGTCAAGGCATATTAAAATTACCTGGTGCGTGTGTCTTTAATTTATGAATATAAATAGCTCTTGGAAAAGTATGCATGTGTGACCTGTTGGTAGCACGAAGGTAGCTAACCTCACTGCTACAGATAGTGTCCAACATGGGGTGAGAATTTACTATTTAACAATTAATTAAAGATTCTCAAATGGAAAACATGCACCATGAGATAAGTTTAAGAGGAGGGTAGAATTTGTTTCTTAGCTAGCAGAGTCATGTGGTTCTCTTACAAGCCATGAAACTATAACAAGGAACACAGATGTTTGTGGGGATTTACCCCAGGCTCTTTAAAAAGTTTTCTATCCACCTCAGAGAGCCTTAGCTGAGACACTGGAAGTCCCTGCTGTGCAAAAAGACAGGATAGATGCTCCGATAAAAAGTCAGATGGTAGACGAAGCCTGCTTGCTATAAGCAAATAGTCAAAGCATAGGAATAAATAAATTTTGATTTAATTGTTTTTAAGGACAGAAGGGAGAGTTTAGGGAGATTGAATGAAAAAACATGCTTTAGAGCAGACTTGAAAAGGTCCTTCAAGGGCAAATACTCAGGGTCTTTGAACATGGTCTACATGGGGTTTCTGGGTTTTCCTTGCCTGTTAGGACAAAAATAGGATTATATAGTATATAGACATAGATAATAAATAATTGAGGTTTTCGGTCTTTAAAACTTAGGTTGTAAAGCAAGGGATGGGGAGACTAACCTTTCTCAGACAGTAGAACTTTGATAATTATATAAAGAGAAAGGGGTGTACTACATCCATACCCACAGAGATATTAATCTTTACAGAAGGAAGAATTTAAATGTACATAGCTGTATAAATTATTGAAGCTAATGATCCTTAATGTTAGGTCATATGCAGGGAATAGTGAAGAATCACTGTCTCAACAAATATTTGTTTAGATTGTTTTAAGTGCTTTGCATTGTTTTAATTGTCAAAATGCCTGCGGCTATGAGTTTAGTGGTTATATTAAAATTCCTCTGGGAGAGAGGTCAATGATTTCCAGTTATTGGACCAAGGACATGGTATTTTGGGAGAGAACCTCTGTATTTGTATTGACAGGAAAAGAAAAAGAAGCTTTGGACCTCTTCTAGAGTGATATGGATCAGATATGACAGGGATAGGTCCCCTGAAGATCTTGGCAACAGAAAGAAAAATTTGAGAAAATCAAAGAGGACAGGTAACTTGATCTGCTGATTCCTCAACATGGGAACAGCTCAGCAACTGGCTTAGACATAAAAATGTCTTCAAAGCCATCAGAAATTCACAGAATGTGACATTTAATGTTATTATATTATGAAGGATCATTTGACAAGAAGACATGTCTGCATGTGACAGCTTCCCCATTGCCCCCCAAAGAAGAAATAGAGCATTAAAATTTCCATATAGCAAAAAAAAAAAAAGCCATATAGGATTTCTCCAGGTATGGCAAGGTAGACAGTAGACAGAAAATGCCTTATTCGTCTGCAGAAAAAAAAACACTGCCCAAAGAGGAAAAACAGATGTGGGATAGTTGACTGCTATACTCCATCAAGAGAGGGTAAGCTAGTCCTTCATATTCCAGCATCACTTCATCGTCTGCCAGGTGGCTCTAGGCCACAAGACTGAAAACAGATGAATTGACATTTTGATGAATAGGGAACTGTGCATGTAGTCAGCTATCACTACAAGTTGTTTAAGTTTTGAAAACTGTTTTTGTGATTCCTAAATAGTCAGGCAATATTTAATTTATTCTCAGATATCTGACTGTGTTGAAGACTAGTTATGGTCTCAACAATCTCAAGTCGTTTAGCATTGAGAGAGATATTATAGAGTTAAAAAATATTTTTTGTGTGTTTGCTAGCAGCAGGAAGGATGAAAAATGCCCCGCCATTAAACTATTCAAGGAATATTAAAATTAACTGGCATGAGTGTGTTTCTTTCATTTGTGGATCTACATAGCTCTTAGGTGGGTGTGTGCTTGTGACCCATCAGGATCAAAATAAAGCAGTCTAGCTAAACTCACCACTACGTTCATGCGTGGAAAGTAAATAACAAACTCAATATTCCATACAATTATTTTCTTAAATAATAATGTTTACAAGTATATGTTTTTTACTATCTATAAATAAAATTATTTTATGGTATATTAAATGATTGCTTTTTATTTAAATCTGATTCTCTTTAATGGTTTAGTGGGTTTTGTCATTTCAAACATCACCAAAATTCTTATAAAATTGTAGAAAAAAAATACCCAGAAGAGAAGGCAGAATATCAGCAGTAAATTTAAAAAATCTGTGATGATAGCTTCTTACTAGGTAAGTGACTGTGGTCATGATCTTACTAATGTATCATAGCTTTGTTCTTCTGTATTATGGAGTAAATTGGTAAATTGTCATTTATTCTCATTGAGAAGTTATCGCTTATAGTGAGGATGACCACTGAACCTCACTTCAAAGTAAGGTTGAAACCCGACCCCTATTTTAGAATAAAGACAAATGTCTCAAATTGGCTTCCAGGCCTGTCATCTGGCATGGAGTGCTTTCATAGGAAAGAAAGAGAGAGAGAGAGAGAGAGAGAGAGAGAGAGAGAGAGAGAGAGAGAGAGAGAGAGAGAGAGAGAAACACTGCACAAAGAAGTTTAAAATGACTAGGGTATGAATATTGTCTCCTTTTTATCTCCTTGTACAAAGCTTAAGTCCAAGTGGATTAAGGACCTCCACATAAACCAGATACAATGAAGCTTATACAAGAGAATATGGGGAAGAGCCTTGAACACATGGGCACAGGGTAAATTTTCCTGAACAGAACACCAATGCTCTAAGATCAAGAACTGACAAGTGGAACGTCATAAAACTATAAAGCTTCTGTAAGGCAAAGGACAAAATGGCAACCAACAGATTGGGAAAAGATCTTTACCAATCTTAATTCTGATAGAGGGTTAATATCCAATGTATACCGAGAACTCAAGAAGTTAGATTTCAGAGAACTATTAAAAAATGGGGTAGAGAGCTAAAGAAAGAATTCTCGATGGAGGAACATTGAATAGTCAAGGAGCACCTAAGAAATGTTCAACATCCTTAGTCATCAGGGAAATGCAAGTTGAAACAACACTGAGAAACCTCACACCAGTCAGAATGGCTAAGATCAAAAACTCAGGTGGCAGCAGATGCAGGAAAAGATGTGGAGAAAGAGGACCACTCTTCCATTGTTGGTGGGATTTCAATCTGGTACAACCACTCTTGAAGTGAGTCTAGTTGTTCCTCAGAAAATTGTACATAGTACTACCTGAGGACCTAGGTATACATTCCTGGGCATATTCCCAAAAGATGTTCCAACATCTAACAAGGACACATGCTCCACTATGCTCAAAGCCGCCTTATTTGTAATAGACAGAAGTTGGAAAGGACCCAGATGTCCTTTAACACAGGAAAGGATACAGAAAATATGGTACATTTACACAATCAAATTAAACAATATTAAAACAATAACTTCATGAAATTTTTGGCTAATGGATGGTGTTAAAAATATCATCCTGAGTGAGGAAACCTAGTCACAAATGAACACACATGGTATGCACTCACTGATAAGTGGACATTAGCCCAGGGGCTCAGAATACCCAAGATACAGTTCACAGACCACATGAAGGTCAGGAAGAAGGAAGACCAAAGTTTGGATGCTTCAGTCCTTTTTAGAATGAGCAACAAAATACTCAAGTGAGGAAATACAAAGTGTGGAGCAGAGACTGAAGGAAAGGCCATCCAGAGACTGCCCCATCTGAGAACCCATCCCATATAGAGACACCAAACCCAGACACTGTTGTGAATGCCAAGAAGTGTTTGCTGACAGGGGCCTGATAAAGCTGTCTCCTGAGAGGCTCTGCTAGAGCCTGACAAATACAGACACAAATGTTCACAGCCAACTATTGTATTGACCACAGGTTCCCCAATGGAGGAGTTAGAGAAGGGCTGAGGAGTTGAAGGGGTTTGCTACCCCGTAGGAAGAACAACAATATAAACCGACCAGACACCTCAGAGCTCCAAGGGACTAAACCACCAACCAACATATGGCTTCAGCTGCATAGGTATTAGAGGCTGGCCTTGTTGGACATCAATGGGAGGAGAGGCCCTTGGTCCTGTGAAGCTTGATGCCCCAGTGTAGGGGAATTCCAGGGTGGGGATGTGGATGTGGGTGGATGGGTGGTAGGAACACCCTAATAGGCACAGGTGTAAGGAGGAAGGGATTGGTGGTTTCTGCAAGGGAAACCTGGAAAGGGAATAATATTTGAAATGTAAGTAAATAAAATATCCAATAAAAAATGGCTAGAGGCTAAACAATTTTCAACTAAAGTTACTATTCCTTATCTAATAACATAAAAGGGAGGATCCTAATGGAGAACAAGCTAAATAGGGAACTCCAGTGGACATCCTCAGTTTTATCAGTTGACATCTGATGGAAGTTTTGAGAGACCATAGTGATGTTATCTGCTTGTTGTTACTTATGTTTTCATTTGGAAGATTTCTAGGAAAGTATCCTCTTATAACCCTGGTATGCTCTGATCTGGAACTGTGTAAACTGGCTTCCCTAGTGAATTTCTGCTCCTTACTTTTAAGCTGCTTATCAGAATGCTGCTTACTCTTTGTTCTTTTACCTAGAAGTCTTACCTGAAGGGATAGTTTGATCTGAACCAATCACTTTGTATTGAAAAACCCATCTGCCTACTTAAAAGCGGCTTTCCCAATCAATTTCTGTTGGATATTTTTAGTAGCTCATTAGATGTTTTGTTCTATCATCTATTTATCTATTTATCCATGCATGTACATATGTATGTATCCATGTATGTATGTATCTATCAATCATCTATCTATCTGTCTACTCATGTATATATTTAATTATCTATCATCTATATATCTAACCATGTATGTATGTATGTATGTATGTATGTATGTATGTATGTATGCATGTATGTATCAATCATATCTATCTCTTCCCTATCTAACTCTATTGTCTATTTTATGTAGCTAACTGATATTCTTTTCCTTTGGCTCACTATATACTGAACAAATTTACTGATGCAAAACTGAAAATATGGTGTTTAGAAAAAAATTACCTTGAGAGTAAAGGAAAGTTTCATGTTCAGAAATATGCCCGGTATCAGGAAACACTGCTGTAGTCCTGGTAACAGGGAGTATAAATTGAAAATCAAGGTTTATGTTTAGAAACAATAATACAAAGAATGAAATAAAACTAAACACAGTTGTTACTAGGAAGCAGAAAAGAATATTTTAAGGAAATATTTCAAAATATTCAAGCTTCTGCCTGTGGTACTGTGGTAGTGCAGGTGCATTGCTCCATTTGCACTTCATCTAGAATACTTATTAAAATGTTGTAGGCTAACTAGGATGACAAATATTGATTTATGCTATTTTAGAACAAATAACTTTAATTTCATATTATGTAAGATAAAAACAAAAAGCTCTATTTGATAAATTTATCTCCTCCGGGCTATGGATTAAGAATTGTGTTTTTTTTTTTTTTTTTTTTTTCAAATCTCACAATTTATTTTTGTTATATTTAAACACGGAAAAATTTGTAAAAAAAGAATCATTTCTTAATGTTATTTAACTTAATTCTGTGTAGATAACAACGTTTAAGGCGTGATTACATAAACAGTCTTATGAAGTACAAATAACATCTTCCAGAAAGATGCTGTGATAGCTACCCTTGGTTTTCAACTTGATTACATCTGGAACTTAAGACCAAAAATGGAGGGCATGCCTGTGAAGGATTTTTGCTTAGTTTGTATATGTGCTGAGATACCAATAGTATTAGGTATACAATAACAATGAACATATCTAAGGTCTTTAAGTACTACATGAAAAAGATATCTGGGCTCTCTGGAAAATGGGCAACTTAAAAAATGATGTGAAGAAAACTAAGCAGAAGCATAGAGATCTTATGATGTGTACATTAAAGAAATAAAAAAATCTGTTTGCTAATATCAAAGGGTACAGAAATTTCGAAAGCAACTTCCAAATCAAAGCTGAAAAACCTTGAAAATAATCATAGTATTTTTAGTATCTAATTATAATCTCCCAAATAAAGTTAAAATTTAAGTGGTCTGTCTGTAATTAGAAATAAAGTAGTAAACAAAGGTGGACAGATCATTTTTCCTGTAGAAGCATTATAAATTTTAATGGTGAAAAATGTACAAATAAAAATAAAAGACAGAAGGAAAGAAAAAAACGGGAGGAAAAAATAACAATCCACTCCTGGTCCAGTAACTAGTGAATACAAATGTAAATGTAAATAAAATAATTGCATCAAGACTCAAGTTTCTCTAGGAAACATTTATAAACAACAAAGGTGAGAAGAGCAATTATACTGTCTGGGGGTGACCTAGTAAATGCCCTTTTATAAAGTGATTGAACTTAATACAAAGCACATCCTTTGCTGATGCAGTGACAAAGGCACAGAGAATATCTTCAATAATCACGAGAAAGCACCAGACATGTGCAAATTTAGAGATATTCTAAAAAATAATTGCCCATTCCATTTCTAAAGTGTCAGGTTATAAAAGAAATTAATGTTCAAAGCAGCCTGCGTAAACATACGTGACAACAAATACTGTTAGCATGCAGCGACTTATGTTATCACCTGCTGCTTCAGCCAGGTATGGCAGGTGTGTGTGGCATATATAATCACATATTGCCACCCAGCTCTCTCTGACTCTATTTGTCCCCGGTATCCCATATATTATTTCTGTGTCCCCTTTTCTCTGCCTGTCTATGTATCCACTTCCTCCCTCTAACCCTTCTCCAGGTACTCATATCTCTTCCTTTACCCCTAATAAAACCCTTTCAGGTCTATTGCTTGGAATAATAACTCAAGAGCACACTGTGACAGGAAATCACCAAAGGCACTCCTTCATCGCATTTTATTTCATAACAAATATAATGTAGAATTCTGGAACACAAAAGACACTGTGAGAAAAGCACTGATGAAACTCAGTTAAAATATATACTTTAGGACCAATTGTTCATTGGGTAAAAAGGCATTCACTATTAATAATGACCTGAGTTTAAGACCAAGGAACAACAAAATGAGAATGGAGAATCAGACACGGTTGTTTATGTATCCCTGAACACACACACATGAACACACACAGAGGAAGGGAGAGAGAGAGAGACAGAGACAGAGACAGAGAGACAGAGACAGAGACAGAGACAGAGAGAGAGACAGAGACAGAGAGAGAGACTCTTACACGCGTTCTCACGACCGGCCAGGAAAGACACAACAAACCAGAATCTTCTGCGGCAAAACTTTATTGCTTACATCTTCAGGAGCAAGAGTGCAAAACTCAAACCCAAAAACGAAAGCGAAACCCCGTCCCTATTTAGGAGAGTTATCCTTCGCCTAGGACGTATCACTCCCTGATTGGCTGCAGCCCATGACCGAGTTGTTGCCACGGGGAAGGCAGAGTACATGGGGTGGAGAAATACCCTTGGCACATGCGCAGATTATTTGTTTACCACTTAGAACACAGCTGTCAGCGCCATCTTGTGACGGTGAATGTGGGGGCGGCTTCCCACAAGAGACAGAGACAGAGAGAGAGACAGAGACACAGAGACAGAGAGAGAGACAGAGAGAGACAGAGAGAGAGACAGAGAGACAGAGAGAGACAGAGACAGAGACAGAGACAGAGAGAGACAGAGAGACAGAGACAGAGAGACAGAGACAGAGAGAAAAGACAGACAGAGACAGCAGAGATTTACAAATCTGTGGTTTTGATCACAATGTTGTTGATTTTTCTTCTTCTTGGTTTTTATTAATATTCTATGTTTTCATAGGTTGTTAACGATAAAGAAAAGTGTGGTTGATGCATATACCAAACCTATTTATGGTTTTTGTAACACCTTTGTGACCATTTTTGTCTGAAAGGGCCCAGAGAGTACTGAGGAGGCAAATTGGTGCCATCTTATCTTATTGAGTAAGGAGGGAATAGCAAAAACAACCGAGATAATGCAGAAGCTGCCTTTAAGCTCAAGTAGCTGTAAATTTGTGATCCTCTTGTTTCAAACTCTCAAACTTGAGGTCATAAGCATTAAAGACTCTTCCTGGCTCTGAGTTGCCACTGATTGATCATCAGGTTACTTAATTTTATTTTTCTATTATAATAACTTCAAAATATTAACCACACCACTCTTATTTCTTTATCTGTGAGGAATATAATACTAAAATTATACTAAATGGATATTCTAATATGTCAACAATTGAAAAGATATTTATCTTAGTCAATATTCTGTTGCTGTGAATAGACATCATGATCATCACAACACTTTTAAATTTTTTTCCAATAATTTAATTGTTTTATTGACTTTATATACTGTTCACAGCCCTCCCACTCTTCTTCCAGTCCAGTCCTTATAAATCCCTCTCCCATTGCCCCTTTTCATACTCACAAAAGGGAAAGTTCTGGGGAACCACCCCACCTCACGCCATCAGTCTCAGAACTATTAGACACATCCTCTCCCACTGTCTTAGTTAGGGTTTCTATTCCTGCACAAATATCATGACCAAGAAGCAAGTTGGGGAGGAAAGGGTTTATTCGGCTTACACTTCCATACTGCTGTTCATCACCAAGGAAGTCAGGACTGGAACTCAAGCAGGTCAGAAAGCAGGAGCCGATACAGAAGCCAGGGAGGGATGTTCTTTACTGGCTTGCCTCCCCTTTACTTGCTCAGCCTGCTCTCTTATAGAACCCAAGACTACCAGCCCAGAGATGGTCCCACCCACAAGGGGCCTTTCCCCCTTGATCACTAATTGAGAAAATGCCTTAGAGTTGGATCTCATGGAGGCATTTCCTCAACTGAAGCTCCTTTCTCTGTGATAACCCCAGCTGTGTCAAGTTGACACAAAACTAGCCAGTACAATTGACCCCTTGTCAACTTGACACACAAAAAATCACTAGTAAGCCTCAACCCTTACATTCTCATTCATCCCCAAAATCTAAATAACTTTTAACGTCCCACAGTCTTTACATATTCTTAAAATTTCAATTTCTTTAAAATATCCATCTCTTTTAAAATCCAAAGTCTTTTTACAATTAAAAGTCTCTTAACTGTGGGCTCCACTAAAACAGTTTCTTCCTTCAAGAGGGAAAATATCAGGGCACAGTCACAATCAAAAGCAAAAGTCAATCTCCAACCATCCAATGTCTGGGATCCAACTTACGATCTTCTGGGCTCCTCCAAGGGCTTGGGCCACTTCTCCAGCCATGCCCTTTGTAGCACACACACCATCCTCTAGGCTCCAGATGTCTGTACTCCACTGCTGCTGCTGCTCTTGGTGGTCATCTCATGGTACTGGCATCTCCAAAACACTGCATGACCCCTTCAGTCCTGGGCCATCAATTGCAACTGAGGCTGCACTTTCACCAATGGCCTTCCATGGCCTCTCACAGTGCCAAGCCTCAGCTGCTCTGCTCAACTCCTTCATGCCTTCAAAACCAGTACCACCTGGGTGACCCTTACACACTACCAAGTCCAGCCACAGCACAAGGTACAACTTTGGCTATATCTGGAACACAGCCACTTTGCTCTCAGAAAACACTTCCCAGAAGATTTCACCTCAATGATGCTGGTCTCTTCTTAATCACCGCTAATTTCTTAGCTCCAGCAAACCAGCATCAATAGTCCCAGTAATGCAAAGTTTTTGCTTTAGTAGTTCTGGTATCTTGTTAATCACAGCTGATTCTTCAGCCCCAGCTAACCAGAACTACAGAATCTTCACAATCAAAACAGCAATGGCCCTGAAAAGAGTCTTTAATTTTCCCTCTGAAATTTCACAAGCTAGACCTCCATCTTCTGCACTGTTCTCAACATTATCTTCCAAGCTCCTACAAAACATCTGACAGAGCTCTTAACAACGAATGGATCTTCAAGCCCAAAGTTCCAAAGTCCTTCCACAGACCTCCCCAAAACATGGTCAGGTTGTCACAGGAATACCCCCACTCTGCTGGTACCAATTTGTCTTAGGGTTTCTATTCCTGCACAAACATCATGACCAAGAAGCAAGTTGGGGAGGAAAGGGTTTATTCGGCTTACACTTCCATACTGCTGTTCATCACCAAGGAAGTCAAGACTGGAACTCAAGCAGGTCAGAAAGCAGGAGCCGATAAAGAGGCCATGGAGGGATGTTCTTTACTGGCTTGCCTCCCCTGGCTTGCTCAGCCTGCTCTCTTATAGAACCCAAGACTACCAGCCCAGAGATGGTCCCACCCACAAGGGGCCTTTCCCCCTTGATCACTAATTGAGAAAATGCCTTAGAGTTGGATCTCATGGAGGCATTTCCTCAACTGAAGCTCCTTTCTCTGTGATAACCCCAGCTGTGTCAAGTTGACACAAAACTAGCCAGTACACCCACTGAAGCCAAACAAGGCAATCTTGAGACTGAGACAGGCTCACAGGCCCCTGTTCCACTTGTTAAAGGCTCCACATGAAGACCAATCTGACATTTGTTATAAATGTATAGGGGTCCTAGTTATTGCCTCTGTATTCTCCCTAGTTGTTGGCCTAGTCTCTCTGAACCCCCATGGGCTGAGATTAGTTGAGTTGGTAGGTCTTCTTTTAGTGTCCTTGGGCTCTCCAGCTTCTTCATTCTATCACCCTCTCTTCCACAAGAGCTCCTGAGCTCTGCCTGGTGTTTTGCTGTGGGTCCCTGTAGCTGCCTCTATCTACTAATGGAGGAAGCTTCTCAGAACAGAGTTATGCTAGACAAATATTTTCAAGTATAGCAGAGTTATATATATATATATGTATGCAATAGTGTGAGGGTTTGGCTCTTTTTTATAGGATGGGTCTCAACTGGGCCAACATTGGTTGGATGCTCCCTCAGTTTTTGTTCCATCTTTATTCTTGTGCATTTCTAGGCAAGACATTGTACATTTGGGTTGATGGTTTGTGGGTGAGTTGATATCCCCATCCTTCCACTGGAAGTCCTGACTAGATACATGAGATGGACACTTAGATCTTTATATCCCCTGCTGGTAGGAATCTCAGCTAGGGTCACTCAAATAAACCGCCCTTATCCTCTCCCATGCTAGGTCTCCAGCTGGTCCCAGAGTTGCTGCCAACTGATTTACTTTCTCATTCTCAGTCTTCTATTGGACCCATCCACAGGCCTAATTACCATTGCTGTTCCTTTCCTCACCCACTCTCCTACACAGTTCCTTCTCTCCATCTACCTCCAGTGATTATTTAGTTTCCCCTTCTGAGTGAGATTTGCACGTCCTCCTTTGGGACATACTTATTACCCAGTTTCTTTGGGTCTATGGACTGGAGCATGGTTATCCTGTACATTATGGCTAAAGTCTACTTATAAGTGAGCACATGACATATGTGTCCTTCTGGCTATGGGTTACCTCAGTCAAGATGATAGTCTCAGTTCCATCCATTTGATTGAAAACTTCATGATATCTTTGATTTTAATATTTGAATAGTATTACATTGTATATACATACTATGCTTTCTTTATCCATCCTTCAGTTGTGGGACATCTATCCCGTTTCCAGTTTCTGGCTACTATCAATAAAGAAAGTTACTATGAACATTATGGAGCAAGTCCCCTGTGGTATACTGGGGCATCTTTTGCATAGCCCAGAAGTTGTTTGAGTCTTTGGTAGAACACTTTCCATTTTCTGAGAAGGCATCAAATTGATTTCCCAAGTGATTGTACAAGTTTGCCCTCCTAAAAGCAATGGAAGAGTGCTCCTTTTGTTCTACATCCTTGGCAGCATATACTATTACTTGAGATTTTGATCTTAGCCATTCTGCCAGGTTTACACTCTCAGGATCATTTTGATTTGCAATTCCCTGATGATTAAGGAAGTTGAACATTTTGTTAAGTGCCTCTTGGCCATTTGAGATACCCCAGATGAGAATTCTTTGTTTAGCTTTGTATCCCATTTTCAATTTGGTTATTCTGGTTTTTTTTTTTTTTTGGTGTTTTTATATCATTGAGTTCTTTATTTATTTTGGATATTAAACCTTTGTCACTGTAGGGTTGGTGAAGATCTTTTCAAAATAGGTAGGCTGCGTCCTTTGCCGTATGAAAGCTTTTAAGTTTCATTGAGTGTCCATTTGTCAATTGTTGATATAGGCCCTGAGCCATTGGTGTTCTGGTCAGCAAGTTGTCTCCTGTACCAATGCATCCAAAGCTATTTGCCATTTTCTGATCTATTATATTGAATGTACCTGGTTAAATGTTGAGGTCTTTTATCCACTTGGGGTTGAGTTTTGTGAAGTGTGATAGATATAGATCTATTTTTATTCTTCTACATACAGAGATCCAGTTTGACAAGGACTTTTGTTGAAGATATTTTCTTTTCCATTGTATGGTTTTAGCTTCCTTGTCAAAAATCAAGTGTCTATTGGTTACTGTAATTGTAAGCAAGCACTAATCAAATGCTTTTTTTAAAAGTAAAATTTACCATGATCAACTGCTCTGCCAGCTTTCACTAGGACCTACACACATGGAATAACCAGGTTTGATCTCTTTCCCCAAGTTCCCCTGCCTAGCCCCATTGGCATTCCCAGCAACCTTAAGCCAGCTTCAAGGCTCTCCTTGGAGCTCCATTATCTACCCACTGCACTGCTGAATTTCATCAAGCCTGGTAAACAAGGACCATCCAGATACACCTAACAAGAAATACCTAGGTCAGATCCCTTACTCCTCACTCCAATGTCCAGCCTCTGTCATGTTCAGGTAGCTGTGGACTCTCCCTGGTAATCCATTGTCTGTCGAGTTCTCTGGTGGTCTCCATTAGACCTAACAAACAAAGAACACCCAGAAACACAAGAAAATGTCCTCAAATCCAACCCTCTAATGATGACAGATGTCTTTAAAGAGAAACTGAATAAATCCTTCAGAAAAACACAGGAAAATACAATCCAACTGGTAATATTACTTAAAAAAAGAATCTCATAAATCCCTCGAAGAAATACCGGAAAATATAATTAAACAGGTGAAGAAAATGAATAAATCTGTTTAGGAACTGAGAAAGGAAAGAAATGTAATAAAGAAAACACAATCTGAGGGATTCCTAGAAATGGAAAACCTAGGAAATGGAATAGGAAAAAAAAAAAGATGCAAGCATCAGCAACAGAGTACAAGAATCAGAAGAAAAACTCTCAGAAGTATAAGAAATAATAGAAGGAATTGATGCATCAGTTAAATCTAAAATATTCCTGACACAAAACATCCAGAAATTTTGGGATACTATGAAAAGATCTAACAAAGGATAAAAAGAAGAGAAAAAATATTTTCAACAAAATTAGAAAAGAAAATTTCCCTAACCTAAAGAAAAAGATGCCGATTAACATACAACAAGCTTACAGAACATGAATTATATTAGACAATAAAAGAAAATTCCCCCTCCACATAGTGATCAAAACACAACATGTTAAGAACAAAGAAAAAAATCTGCAAGGTAAAAGGACAGGTGACATACAATGGCAGATCTATGAGAATTACACCCAAAGTTTCTACAGAGACTCTAAAAGCTAGCAGGGCATGGACATATGTCTTGCAATCTCTCAGAAATGAAAGAAGCCAACCTAGACTTCTATACCCAACAAAATCTATATAATCATGGATGGAGAAAATCAGATGTTTCTCAACAAAACCAACTTTAAACAATAGTTATCCACAAATCCAGCCATACTGAAAATACTCAGTGGAATACTCCAATCCATGGAGGTTAACTACACATAAGAAAACATAGGAAATAAACAATTCCACAGGAGAAAAAAAATAACGGAAACACACACACACACACACACACACACACACACACACACACACACACAAATTCTACAGACATCAAAATTACTTCAATTAACAATCATTTGTCATTAATATCTCTCAATGGAATGATCTCCCCAATAAAAATAGACAGGCTAACAGAATGAATATGAGTACAGGATCCATCACTCTACTGCATTCAAGAAACATAAGTCAGCAACAAATACAAACATTACTTCAGTAAGTAGCTGAAAAAAATGGGTTTTCAAGCAAAAAGACCCAAGAACCAAGCTGGAGTAGCCATTCTAATATCTAATAAAATAGACTTTAAACCAAATCAAAAGAAAGGACACTTCATACTCATCAAAGAAAAAAATCTATCAAGATGATATCTCAATTCTGAATATCCATGCCCAAATCACAAGGGGACCCACATTTTTAAAAGAAACATTACTAAAGCTTAAACTGCACATTTAACCTCACACATTAGGGGGCATTTCAATACACCACTTTCACCAAATGACATATCATAGAACAGAAACTAAACAGAGAAAAAAAAAGATAAAGCTAACTGACATTATGAATCAAACAGACTTAACAGACAACTATAGATCAATTTATCCAAATGCAAAAGAGTATACCTTCTTAGCACCTCATAGAACCTTCGTAAAAATTGATAATATATTTGGTAACAAAGCAAGCCTCAGCAGATGCAAGAAAATTGAAATATCTCTTTGTATCTTATCAGTCCACAAGGGATTTAACCTGGACTGCAACAACAGCAGAAACAACAAAAAGCCTATGAAGTCCTGAGAACTGAGCAGATCTCTAATCCACTGGGTCTGGGAAGAAATAAAGAAAGAAGTTAATGACTTTCTAGAATTCAATGAAAACAAAGGTGCAACATGCTCAAACTTATGGGACACAAAAAAGCAGTGCTAAGTCGGGCAGTGGTGGCACATGCCTGTAATCCCAGCACTTGGGAGGCAGAGGCAGGTAGATTTCTGAGTTCGAGGCCAGCCTTGTCTACAGAGTGAGTTCCAGGACAGCCAGGGCTGCACAGAGAAACCCTGCCAAAAAACAACAACAACAAACAAACAAAAACAAAAACAAAACAAAAAAACAAACAAACAAAAAAAAAACAGGGCTAAAATTCGTAGTGCTAAGTGCTTTAGTAAAAAGATTAGAGAGTTACCTACTAGTGATTTAAAAGTATACCTGACAGCTCTAGAAAATTAACAATCAACCAGAACTAAGAGGAGTAGAAGGCAGGAAATAATCACACTGAGGGCAGAAATCAATCAATTAGAAATAGGAGAACAAAACAAAGAATCAATGAAACCAAGAGGTGATTTTTTGAGAAACTCAATGAGGTAAACAAACTCTTAGCCACATTAACTAAAAGGCAGAGAGATAGTACATAAATTAACAAAATCATAAATGAAAAGGGAGACATAAAAAGATATATTGAGGAAATCCAAAACATCTTAGGTCTTTCTTCAAAAGGAGGCCACAAAATTCGAAAAAAAACTAAAAGAAAATGGTTGATTTTCTAGATAGATACCATTTACCAAAGTTAAATCAAGATCAGGTAAACTATTTAAACAGTCCTATAACTTCCTAAGGAAATTGAAGCAGTCATTAAAATCTTCCAGGATAAAATGGCCAAGGTCAGATGGTTTTAGTGCAGAAATCTACCTGACTTTCAAAGGAGAGCTAATACCAATACTACTCAAACTACTCCACAAAATAGAAACAAAAGGAATATTTAACAACTCATACTATGAGGCCATAGTCACCCTGATACCTAAGCTACACAAAGATTCAGCAAAGAGAAAACTTCAGATCAATTTCCCCTTTGAAAATGGAGGCAAACTCTGGATGGTCCATCCTTTCGTCTCAGCTCCAAACTTTGTCTCTGCAACTCCTTCCATGGATATTTTATTCCTTATTCTAGGGAGGAATGAAGTATCCACGAGTTTGTCTTACTTCTTGATTTTCATGTGTTTTGGAAGTTGTATGTTGGGTGTTCTAGGTTTCTAGGCTAATATTCACTTATCAGTACCACATTTTCTGCATCCACTCCTCTGTTGAGGGACATCTGGGTTCTTTCCAGCTTCTGGCTATTATAAATAGGGCTGCTATGAGAATAGTGGAGCATGTGTCCTTATTACCAGTTGGAATATCTTCTGGGTATAGGCACAGGAGAGGTATTGCTGGATCTACCAGTAGTACTATGTCCAGTTTTCTGAGGAACCACCAGACTGATTTCCAGAGTGGTTTTACAAGCTTGCAATCCCACCAGCAATAGAGGAGTGTTCCTCTTTCTCCACATCCTCACCAGCATCTGCTGTCACCTGAATTTTTTATCCTAGCCATTCTGATTGGTGTGAGGTGGAATTTCAGGGTTGTTTTGATTTGCATTTCCTTGATGATTAAGGATGGTTGAACATTTTTTCAAATGATTCTCAGTCCTTTAGTATTCCTCGGTTGAGAATTCTTTGTTTAGCTCTGTACCCCATTTTTAATGGGGTTATATGAATTTCTGGAGTTTAGCTTCTTGAGTTCTTTGTATATATTGGATACTAGTCCCCTATCAGATTTAGGATTGGTAAAAATTCTTTCCCAATCTTTTGGTGGCCTTTTTGTCTTATTGACAGTCTCGTTTGCCTTACAGAAGCTTTGCAATTTCATAAGGTCCCATTTGTCGATTCTTGATCTTACAGCACAGGCCATTGCTGTTCTATTTAGGAATTTTTACCCTGTGCTCACCTGGGGGTCCATCCCTCCTGTGAGGCTCTGCCAGTGCCTGGCAAATAAAGAAGTGGATGCTCATAGTTATCTATAGGCTGGAACACAGGGCCCTCAATGTAGGAGCTAGAGAAAGTACCCAAGAGCTGAAGGGGTCTGCAACCCTATAGGTGGAACAACAATATGATCTAATCAGTACTCCCAGAGCTCCTGTCTCTAGCTGCATATGTAGCAGAAGATTGCCTACTTGGCCATCATTGGGAAGAGAGGCCCCTTGGTCTAGCAAACTTTATATGCCCCAGTACAGGGGAAAGCCAGGGCCAAGAAGTGGGAGTGAGCAGGGCGGGAGGGGGGGTATAGGGGACTTTTGGGACTGCATTTGAAATATAAATGAAGAAAATATCTAATAAAAAAAAGAAAGAAAATGGAGGCAAAAATTCTCAACAAGATACTAACAAAATGAGTCTAAGAACACATTACAAACATCATCCACCATAATCAAGTAGGCTTGATCCCAGAAATACTGGGATGATTCAATACACTTTTGAGGTCCAACCCCAAACCCCATTGCTTAGTAATACTTTTTTATGTATATATATATCTCAATTTCTATCTTCATTCTTCTGTTGAGGGACTTTTAGGCTGTTTTCAATTTTAGGTTATTATTAATGGAATAGAAATGAATATGGTTGAATAATTTTTTTGTGTAGTAGGATGAAATGATTTTTGGGTATATGACCAAGAGCTGTATAGCTATATTTTAGGGTAAATTGATTCCCATATTGCCATACTAATTTCAGTAGAGTCTGAACAAGTTTGTACTCTTACCAACTATGTTCCCTCTCTTTCCAATCCTCACCAGTATGAGCTGTTATATGTTTGATTGGTCTTATCTGTTTTACAGTTGTGAAATGTAGTCTCAACGTATTTTGATTTGCATTTCCCTGATGGCTAAGAATGATTAATAATCCTTTACATATTTCTCAGCCACTTGGGATTCTTCTTGTGAGAATTCTGTCTGTATCTCTACCACAGTTTTAATTGAATTATTTGGTGTGTTGTCTAGTTTCTTGGGTTCTTTATAAATTTTGGGTATTAGCCCTCTGTCAGATATGTAGTGGATAAAACCCTTTTTCTATTATGCAGGCTGCCACTTTTTCTGACTGATCATGTTTGTGGAATCATGAAAGGCAGCTTGGTTGAGCTAAGTCTTGAAGCCTCAGAAACCCTGAAGGGACGATAGACATTTTGCCTGGTTCCTGAGCACCAGGCTTCTGTCACTAACAGCAGGCCCCCACAGATTTGTGGCCATGAGTCATGTAATGGCAACACCTAAGCCCCTCCACTTGTAGAAGATGTGACTTGCTGTCACTTAGGCTCAAGACAGATCTCAATTTTAATGAGGTACCTAAAGGTGTGGAGGGCTTAGCCAATAAGCTTTCCTTCCCTGACATTCCTCCCTGCAAAAGGTATTTAACCTCAGGCCTACCCTGAAAAGTAGAGTATGTTTTTACTAATCCACTTTCCACCATGACAATAAATGCCTTAAACCTATGAACTGCCGTTTTTCATCTGGATCTGCCATGGGAAACTCGCCATGGGAGACACGGAGAAGGCCTTTGCCTATAGAGCTATTGTCTAATAGGTCTCTCTGCACCCCATGACCAAGTCCAAGCTCAAGCCTGCTGCAGTCCAGCCAAAGACTCTCCCTGTGCCAACCGAAGCTTTCTCCTTCCTCCTCTCTCTGTCCCCACCCCCACCCCCGCCACCAAGGGCCCAATTCAGCCCACAGGCACCCAGTATATTTTCAGCTCTTCTGCCACATTCAGAGGTGCCTAAATGTCTGAGAGCCTGAGAACCAGGGAGTCCCAGCCTCCTTGCAGACCCAGGAACCCTTGAGCCAACTTTGGCCATTCTATGCTTCATCACCCCTGGAGTGGTATACCAGCGTTTCTCTACATGCCAACAACCCCCTGATGAAGGTGTGAGATATCTGTGTCCTGCCTCCCCAAGTGGCCATATCCTGTGGCAATAACTCTACAGGTATCTTTGCTGTTGAGAAGCTGTTCAGTTTTATAAGTTCCTATTTGTTAATTGTTGATGTTAGTGCTGCTCTGTTCTATGCCCCAGTATAGGGGAATTGTGTACTGTTCTATGTCCCAGTATAGGGGAATACCAGGGCCAGGGAACAGGAGTAGTGGGTTGGGGAGCAGGGGGAAAGGGGAGGATATAGGGTATTTTCAGAGAGGAAACTAGGAAAGGGGAAAACATTTGAAATGTAAATAAAAAAAATATCTAATTTAAAAAAAAGAAAAAGAAAGTCTGAGTTACAGAAAGGACTAAAGGAGCTGAAGAGGTCTGCAACCCCATAGCAAGAATAATATTAACCAACTAGACTCCCAGAGCTCCCAGGGACTAAACCACCAACCAAGAAGTACACATGGAGGGACCCATAGCTCTAGCTACAAATGTAGCAGAGGATGACATTGTCTGGCATCAATAGGAGAAAAGGTCCTTGATCCTGTGAAGGCTTGATTCCCTAGAGTAGGGAAATGTCAGGGCAGTGAGATGAGAATGGGTGGCTAGGTGGGTTGGCATCTTTGTAGAAACAGGGGAGGGGGAATGGGACGGGGGCTTTCCAGAGGGGAAACTGGGAAAGGGGATAACATTTGAAATGTAAATACATAAAATAGCCAATAAAATGGAAAAAATTAAAAATAAAGTTTTCTTCTGTGTCAGTGAGTTCAAAAGTATTTTCCACTTTGTATTCTATCAGATGTCTGGTTTTACATACATCTGGTTTTATGTTGATGGCTTTGATCCATTTGGAGTTGATTTTTCATCCATTTGCAGTTAAGATTTGTAATAACAATGAACCTATGTACATTTTTCTGCACAACATGCAATAGTTTGACTAATGCATTTTGTTGAAGATGCAGTATGTATTTCTGGTTTTCTTATTAAATGACAGGTGTCCCTAGGTATTTTGATTTATGTCTGGACCACCAATTTCATTATATTGATCAATGTGTTTGTTCTAGTACCAGCACCATATTGTTTTACTACTATAGCATCATAATATAGGTTGAAATTGGGGATGGTGAGGCTTCCCAAAAATTTTTATTATTCAGGATTATTTTAGCTATCTGTCCCCCTCACCCCCTCATTTTCATGTGATATGTGAAGACTTGTGTTGAAATTTTGCTAATAGTTGCATTGAATCCCCAGATTGCATTTGTTGAATGACATTTTTTTACCATATTATTCCTATTGATTCAGAAATATGAACGATATCTCCATCTTCTAATATCTTCTTAAATTTTCTTTCTTCAGATTCTTAAAGTTTGTATCATGCAAGTCTTCATTTCCTTGGTTAAAATTAATCCAAAGTAGTTGTAATATTTGAGGGGTTTGGGAAATATGTTGTTTATCTGATTTCATTTTCAGTCTATTTGTCATTTGTATATAAAATGTTACCAAATTTTTAAAGTTAATTTTGTACCCAGATAATTTATTCAGTGGTACAAGTTTCCTGTAGGGATTTTTTAGGGTAATATATATATATATATATATATATATATATATATATATATATATATATATTATCATATCATCTGCTAAGAAAAATACTTTGATTTTTTCCATATTAATGTCTATCCCTTTGATCTCATTTGGTTATATTATTACTAAGATAAAGCAATGGGTAGGGTGAAGAAAGTTTGTAGGGTATGAGAGGGCAGAGATGAAGGAGAAGCCAAAGCAGGTGGTCTGCTGCATAGCTGATAATGAGAGTCGGGTTTGGGGGGAAAGGTTCTGTGCAATTAACTGCAACTGAGGATGCACTTTCACCATTGTCCTTCCCTGGCCTCTCATGTTGCCAATCAAGGCTCAGCTGTTCACCAGGATTCCTTTATGCCTTCAAACCAGTACCACTTGAGTGATTCTTATACACTACCAAGTTCAGCTGCACCATAAGGTAGAACCTTGGTTATCTCAGGAACACAGTTTCTTTATGCTCCCAATAAACACTTCCCAGAAGATTTAACCTCAGTAGTACAGGTCTCTTCTAAATCACTGCTAATTTTGTAGCTTCAGATAACTAGCATCAACTGTCTCAGTGACTTTTTCCATTCTTGATTCTAAAGCCAGAGTCACATGCCTAGTTTGCTACTTGTTTAGGCTGGAACATGCCCCCATGCACAGAGAGGAGAAAGAACTACAAAACATTCCCCCTTTATATATCTTAAATCCTTTTTAAACCTCTACAAATGGCATTTACCAACGTTAAAACATTTTCTTATACCCTCTAACCTTTTTATTTAAACAAACCTCAAACACCTTTCATCTGAAGCATTTTTCATTCCTCCAATATACCTTAAATAATTTTCCCACCATCATCCATTGTTTCATACTCTAAACTTTATCACTTGCATTTACAAATCTCAAACATCTTCCCAGACCCCCAAAACATTTTATCCTATGATCTTATTTGAACTTTAAACTTTTAATTTTTTCTATCCAATTATTCATTAGGAAAAACAGGCAGTTGATTATTGAGTATAGTCATTTAAATGAAGTATTAGTAAAAAGTTACATTAAAATACTTACCCTTTAATATGAAGCCTATGAGCAATGCAAATCTGTTTGCCCCTTTTAATAAAAGACCTAGTAGTTTTTGCTAACTAATGAGTTAACTAAGGAACTAACATGGTGGTGGAATACCTTAGGATAAGGAGCTAGTTGACTGTTCTTTGTCTGTTATGCTACAGTTAGCTTAGCCCTCAATATGATGAGAGACCAGACAAAAACAAATTTTAATTTAAATAGCCTGTTATTAATTAAAACGACAGAGAATTGTGTATACTCCATTACCTTGACAGTTGTCTCAGGTTCCTGTAGTTTCCATGGCATGAGTGTAGAAGCAGTCTTTGACCATTACACCCAGAAGATGAAGAGGCTTTTTCTATGTAGGAAGAACACTGGAAATAAGGACCTAACCTTGTCTTAAGCAACATATGGCAATAAATGCTCCAGTGTCCTCTCTTTGTCCACAGTTTACAATGAACCCTGGCAGCAGGCAAGGCATACTAATGCCCAGTAGTTTCTGTACCACAATCCTGGTGATGTACTTTATTGTTGTGCCCATCTGATCTTGAAGACGAAGGGTAGGGTGGTCTTTCTTAGGAATTGAGAGTCTCGATCATGGTACATTTAAATATATTAAATGCCATATTGAATGGATCTCTGACTGGTTTAAGGGCTAGTGCCTACCAAGTATATCTGAGTTAAACAGTATCTGTTTTTAATTATCTACTTTAAATTTTACCTTGCAAACGTAAAACAGGAGACTAAATAAAATTTGATCTTGAAATTAACTGCATATGTTTGTATGTGTATATATGTATGTATATTTAGCATATTAAAGGACTTGATCATTTATAAATTTACTAGCTGTAAACTTGCATTTCTAAATTACAGTATCTTTCATGAGAGTAAGAGTTTAAGTTCGATTCCTTAAAGGTTTGAGCCTTTAAAATCATCATGATTTTGATTTGAAGATCATGTAGTATAAAAATAAAGCTTTTTAATCCATGAACATAATCCATAAAGAGATGGGAAACTTCTGACCTATATATGAAATTTAATACAGGACATAACAGTGTTCCATATGTGTTAGCTTAATAAGTGTCTGCATGATTAAGTTTAAGCTGGAGACACTGTCAGGACAGGAAAGGGTAAACAAGCTGGGGAAAAATGGCAAAGAGCTTGGCTGAGGAAGCTGTTATCAAAAGATCATAAGTTGGAGCTTATCTCATAGAATTTGCCTTTAGGAAGGGAGGAACAGCACCGCACTGGACTGAGAGTAGGGTTCTGCTGGAGTCTCGCTAGAGCTCAGACAAGCCGAAAGAATGGGGTTTGAGTTTCAGGAGCTACTGATTCTTAGCCATTTAACTAGTGTAAACCTCTACAATTATTTTATTATATCTATATATATATATATATATTTTTTTTTTTTTGAGACAGGGTTTCTCTGTGTAGTCTTGGCTGTCCTGGAACTCACATTGTAGACCAAGCTGGCCTCAAACTCAGAAATCCGCTTGCCTCTGCCTCTCGAGTGCTGGGATTAAACGTGTGAATCACCATGCCCTGCAACCTCTACAAATTTTTAAATCTCTAAATGGTTTATTTTTTAATATTAAAATGAACTACCTTCATAAGGATGAAGACATAAAACAATCATAATTTTTCAGAAGAAAAAACCAAGTTCTAACAGTTTAAATAATTTAGTGTTTCTAAAATCAATGCCAAAGAGATTATTTTCATGTTATAAAGTTTCTTTACCAGCAAGAACAGTTCTAGCATACAAATGCATAGAGGTGAGCTTTAATATCTCCTTAAAGAAGCATATTTTTAAATTGTGTATATATATATATATATATATATATATATATATATATATATATATGTATATGTTAATAATATAATATATTATCCCGAGCTTTTGTCCCCGCCGGTAAGAAACACTCAGGACAACCGGAATCTTCTGCGGCAAAAGCTTTATTGCTTACTTCTCAGGAGGAAGACCCTAAACCCAGAAAATGGCGCTGCTTATATAGCCTGCAGCGTGACGTTTCAGCACCTGATGTGGCGTGACAGCTCCTGATTCGTTGCTCACCCATCACCCCATTACTACACCCTGAAATGGGCAGTGACTAGGCGTGAATTCACTCTTGCACTTGCGCATAAGGCTTGTTT
This sequence comes from Mus musculus, assembly GCF_000001635.26. Lineage (NCBI taxonomy): Eukaryota > Metazoa > Chordata > Mammalia > Rodentia > Muridae > Mus > Mus musculus. The sequence goes on along the minus strand of NC_000076.6, from coordinate 48,931,921 downwards.
ACTAGTTAGGCGCAGTGGAAGCCAGCGCCATCTTATAATGGCGATTGCTCACGGCACGGCTCTCCACAATAATATATATATATATATATATATATATATATATATATATATATATTATTTAAGAATTATTTATTTATTTTATGTATATAAGTATACTGTAGCAGTCTTCAGGTACACCAGAAGAGGGCAGCTGATCACATTGCAGATGGTTGTAAGACATCATGTGGTTACTAGGAACTTATCTCAGGACCTCTGAAAGAACAGTCAGTGTTCTTAACCACTGAGGAATATCTTCAGCCCCATAAATACTATATTTTTAAGTTTGATTTTTAAGACAAGACAGGAATTGTATAAAATTTTTATCCCAATTTATAAGTATTTCTAGAGACCTATTTACTTGATCATCTCATGCCACTTTTCTTGCCTAGAATGGCTCCAACCCTGAGTTACTTATTTTAAGATAATTTTTTTGTTACAGATGTTACAGGGTTTTTTTTTTTTTTGCCATACATCACAAATTATAAGTCAATAATATGTAATGAAGACATGCAGAACATAATAGATATATATATTTAAGACCAGTCAGAAGGAAAGGTATACTGGCCGCATATATTTACATATTTAAAACAAATAGATGAAACTTACCTTATCTCCTCTACCTATATCTATAAGGGAGGAGCACCTTGCTGCCTATTGAATCCCATTTTCATGAGCATAGAGGTTTTCTAACATGACTAACTATTAGTTTTTTTACTAGAGAAGGTAATGAGCTACTAGTGCCTTTGTAAGTGCATCCTTTATTGACCAGGCACCCCTTCCCAAACTTGCTGACATCCTGATCCAGACAAGAGCCAGGGCTTCTACAACAGTGCTAGCATCCTATCTGTAGGTGCAGGACTCCAAAAGCAGCACCGGTTTATCAGGTTTTGTGTCTGAAATTAGCAGCCTGTTTTTGAAGTGAGTTAAAACTAAGTCAAGGGGTAAATGGCCAGCAGATGAAGTTTGCCTCTTACCTCTGTATATGAAACACAGAGCAAGAATCCAGCAACTAAACAAAACTAGAGACATAAACTGACAGACATGGACAGATTAGTGTACCAATAAAAACCAAAAGTGTTGGGGAGTACAGTAGATGAATCAAAGAAACTCTCCATGGCCAGCCAGTGTGAAAGGAATGACAAATTCATAGAATATGAAAAGTTTTCCTAGAGAGAGGAGGAAGGCACCAAAAAAATAAATCAAAAGTAGAAGTCAAAGACAGACAGTACTGTGAAAATTGGGGCTCTTATTGAATAAGAGTCCTGATCAAATCCAAGTCCAAATCAGGGGAGGGGAAACTGTAACCCAACCCCATTCATCAGGAGACAAACTGGGGAGTCCTTTAACTCCTGACTCAAAGAGCAGTGCTGTGTCCAGATTCTCTTCTTTGGGTCACCAAAAGTGCTAGACCATACCAGAAACAAGACTAAATGAAGAAAAGAAAACATACTTCCTCAAGGAGGGGCCAACCAGCTTTGAGGCATTCACTTTCAATTACTGAAGGGTGGTGGAGGGTAGGGCACATTCACAAGATATCCGTGTGACCTCCAAGTGTTGAAATCTGGGAATCACCACACAAACCAAACACACACCAGGGCTGGTTTATTACATGCACAGCTCAAGGCAGATCTATCAGGTACACAGCACAGTCTCAGAAGCTGTTTATATAGGCAAAACCCACAATGATCTCATGTGCAGTTGTAAGAAAAGAATGGTGGTTGGTCCTGACTCAATTCCTGTTTAGACATAACAGTTCAAATTGACCTTACTTTGATTGGAGTTAGGTGGAGCTAATGGTTGCAAAATTTCTTAAGAAAAACAAACTTCAGAACATACAGAACATAACAGGTTATGTGGTCAGCATGATCCAGTCTGAGTCAAGCTACTTTTCCATGTCAGGAACAATATGAAATGATTGGCAGGCATGGAATAAAATGGCTACAGCTATGCTGGAGATACAAGGTTCAAAAGATATTGTTTCTGTATTTAAAAAATGGGAAACTCACTCTTGTGAGTTTGTGGAAGTGATGTTGTGGTATGGAAATGTTTGGGGTTATCTCTGGAACTAGCTGGAGGATAGGGATGGGGATGCCTATTTTGGGTGATGCTAGTTGAGATTTATACCAGCAGCGAATATAGTCACTGAAGTGGGCACCTCCTGTAGCTAGACAACTTCCAGTAGAGGGAGGGGCTATCAAGCCAGTGCCAAAAACTTAAAGCAACAAATTTGATAGAGCAGAGTTTGGGGGAAGAGTCAATCAATGACTGCTGCAACTTCAGATTCATCCTATGTGAGAAAGCCCACCCATGACACTATTAATGATACTCTGTTATGCTTGCAGGCATGAATCTAGCAAACTTGTAAGAAAATTCATCTAGCAGCAGAATGAAAAAGATACAGAGACCCAGAGTAAAACATCAGGCAGAGCTCAAGGAGTCTTGTGGAAGATTGGAGAGAATAGAATTGGGCTAGCTCAAGGGGTCAGAAACATCATAAGAAGATGCACAGAGACCCAGGGGTCTTGAAAGAAACAACCAGCAACCAAAGATCACACATGGGCTGAAGGAAGGACCCCTCCACATTTGTAGAACATGTTTGCTTAGTTTTCATTTGGAAGCCCTAGAAATTGGATTCAGGGACTGTCTCTCATTCACTTACATGCAATTGGATTCCCTTCCCAAATCTGGAATGACTGTTTAGGTTTCATCAGGGGAAAAAAATGTATGTAGTCCTACAGGGACTAGGTAACTTCGGGTGGGTGGAACCCAATGGATGCTTCCTCTTCTTTGATGAAGAAGTGATGGGATAATGGGGGAGGGATTTGTAAAGGCAGGGTTGTAGGACAGCTGGAAGGGGGGCTGTGATAAGTATGTAAAGTAAGTTTAAAAAATAAATTATTGATAAAAAATGGAAAACTCCATTTTTGATCCCTTGAGAGCAAGGATAAGACATGAAGGAATAGAAATGTTACTTGAAAAAGCCATCATAATACTTCTTAAAACTGTAACCACAGGAGTAAAGACCTTCCTACTTTCAATTGCAATCGTAATATATTTTCTTTAAAAAAAAAAAGTTGTAAAACCAGAACTATTAGCTATGATGGCACAAAATCTTGAGAGATGAAAGCAGAGGAAAAGAACAGAATGTACTTAATTATGAACCTATGGTATCTAGTGAAATTCAGGATCAAGATAGACAGACTACTGAACTCACAAAGCCAGCTGCTAGTGAAATTAGGAAAACATGGTGACCCTCACTAGCTTTTCCAGTTACCCAGGAACAAATGTCAAAAAATTGTGACAATTCAAAAAATGAAAAACTAATTTGGAATCCTGTTAGAATGCAAGATCTTAAACATTTTAAAGAATCCATTGTATCATATAGAATTCACTCACTCATGTGAGACAGATATTAAATAACTGGGCTGCTGAAAACAAGATTATCCCCCAAGACTGGAAAGATTTACCAGCAGCTAGCTGTACTGGAAGCTATTTCTGAATTACTATATCTGACAGTGGTGAGAAGTTGTCATTATGGGGTATCTTAATGTATATAAAGGCATTCATATCATGAAAGACCAATTGTTAAATGAAGATCACTTGCTGATTTAGGGTAGGAGATGAAATTTGATGTCTCTATTATTATGCAGTATTGTTTAGTAGCTTTAATAGCCAGGGTAAGGTGGAGAAACAAGGAAAAGTGTCTGTCATTCACCAAGATTTTATAAAACCTCAGGAATACTTTTACTGATGCTTTACATAGATTATTTGCTATAATCAGGGCACTATCCGACTTAGATGTAAAACAGGTACTCATAGAAACTTTAGCTATCAAAAAGGCACATATAGAGTGTCCTATGGGTAGCCATAAGTAAAACACACTATCACCCAAAAGTCCATACTGGAATTTGGGATATATCCACTAGAGTTCATGGACCTCTATCCACAAAGGCAGCAGCAACGGTTTTATGAAGAAGTAGCCTAGCATCTGAAGGATTCATTGTCTATCCAGGAATTATATCTAAAAGATTCAAGGGTGAGATTAACCTTATGGTATACATAAAGAAAATTATGCAGTTTAAAGCAGAATATGAGATTGCTCAGCTTCTACTGCTTCTATATGTCAATGGCACAGCAGCCCCAATTGAAAATTCAAAAGATTTATAAGTACTGGAAGGCAGGATTTTTGACAAACAGTTATCAATGACCAGAGATCAAAATTAAAGTTAAAATCAAATGGTATTGATATTGAAGATTTGGTAAACACAGAAGCTGATATAACTATAATTTCATGGGAAGCTTGAAGTCTACATTGGCCCATTCAGAAGGTATGTACACAGTTGTTGAAAATGGAACAATATCCCAAGTAAAACAAAGTTTAAGAGAAATGAAATGTGTGGGACCAGAAGGCAAAATAGGAAGATTAAAGCCTTACATGGCAGATATATTCATAAAAGATCTACTACAACAATGGAAAGCTCATATTAATATTTCTTCAGTCTCAGAAAACTATTGGACTGACACTGTATATTGACATATTATATAATATGGACAGATTGTTTTTGTATGTAAACAGATAAGAAGTCTTGCTCACTGGCATGGAGCAGGATATAGAATGGAACTGCTTAAATGTCTAATTTAAAATGTAAGAATGCTAGTGGATTTGTAATTATTTAATTGTACCTTGATAAATAATAAGGGGGAAGAAGAATTTCCAGAAATACACTAAATAATACAATATTTACTTTAAATTTTTAAATGCCAATGAGGTAATAAAAACAGCTGTTGCAAGACACTGGATTATATAGAAATCTACTGAATTAGAACAATCTATATACTTTAAAGATGATCTAATATTAGAATAGACGCCAAGGAATGTGTTATATTGAAGAAGAGGTTTTTGTTTATATTTTCACAGGCGAGGAAAGACTATAGATTCCATCAAAATTGATAAAGATACAGTCTGAATAAGAGAAACGTCCTCATGAAAGGTCTGACTCAAGGAAGGAAGATGTGCAGAAAGACACCAAAGCAGTGGGAGCCAATTGAAACAGTTCAGATTGGAGAGTTCAGAGACAGTCTTTCCAAAAAGAACGAATCAGTCAGAAGCTAAGAAAACCTGATTTGAATTAGTTAGTTTGGATAGGAGTTTGAGCTAGAATAGCTGAGTTGAACCAACCAGCCAAAGTTCAGAAAAAACTATATAGTAAATGTATTTAGTAGTGTGTCTCAGGCTGAAACATTCTAGGCCTATGTTAACAGATAGAGGCTGGAAGCTGAAGCCTTCAAGGTCTGGGATTGAAGAAGATTAGATTGTACAGAGGCTAGAATCTTCCAGTCCTAGGTTTGGAGATAGTTAGATATAGTTATGCTGTGTGCTTAGCCCAAGACACGTATTTGTAATGATTATGTAATGTTCTCATCTCATTCCTTCATTTGAAGAAAAAAAGCAACATTTAAATTTGTGAAGAAGTCTAAGGAAGAACAACAAAATCAACATAATGACAGATTATTATTATACAAATTTCAATAATAAACCTGAATAAAAATGTTTGTGGTTTCTTAATTAAATGACACTGACTTTCAAATTAGGATGCAAAACAGGATTCATTCTTTTGATGTCAGCAAAACCTTTGTCAATTACTTCATCCTAATGTGTTGTCTACCATTGATTATGAAATATTTGTCTTTATAGGCACATATTAGGATATGAGAAAAGTTTCAACAAATATAGCAACATTACAATAACATACTAGATGCAATCTGATCACAATAGAGTAGAGCTAGATCTATATTGAGACAGTAAAAGAAAGATTGCAAACTTATGGAAGCTAAACTACATACTGAATTGTAGACATTTTACTGAAGAAATAAAGAAAAAACAATATTTCTAGAATTGAATGAAGATAGAAACACAACATACTAAGATCCATGTGACACAAGGAAGTCAATGCTAAGAGAAACATTTGTAGCACAGAATTGAGAGAAATCAAATTAATGATTTTTGTGATATACCTGAGACCATGGAAAATCAAAAACAAAGCAAATCCTGAAACAGTACACAGGAAGATCGCAAAGAGTGAAAAATCAGAAATGAAGTAGAAACAAAATGACAATGACAATAGATAACCTCACTATACTAAGAAGCAATAAAAGCAATAGCCATTTTTTGTTTGTAGAAAATAAGATTGATGAATGCTTTGACTTTTTAAGTAGTGATTGCTTTTGAACACCTGCTTCTCTCATGCTTTTTTGAAAACTGCTTTATTTTACCTTTTAATAGTTTGAGTATAAAATATTCTTTGGTGTTTCTTTCCTTGTGTCTTAAAGTTCTTGGCTTTTAATAGGATGTGCTTACCAGCTTTCAAAAATTTTCAAATATTATCGATTCAAATGTTTATTATTTTTTTCCTTCTCATTCCTTGTTATTTTTCCCCTTTCTGAGATCCTCACAAGGTATAATTTGATCTCTTTAATGATCACATTTTCCTTAAATTGAATTCTATTTCCTTTAATCATTTTCTTTCTCTTCATTAGGTTCAATAACTTAATTGTTCCAGTTTTGTTTCACTTCGGTGTCTTTTTTATTGGAATCTGTGTTTGAGTTTCCCTGGTAAGTTGTTCGTTTTTGGGTGACTGTACTATTCTGTCCTGACAGAGAAATCTCACCATATGAAACAGACTCATACTTCTGTCTTTGTGAAAGACTTTCCTGTTCTGATACTGGCATGAGTGTAAGCACTTCAAGTGTACTCCTATTACTACCAGTGGGATTCTTGCCCAGTCATGGATATAAAAAGTTATTCTGTCTCTACATCAGGCCCCTTTGTTTTCTATTCTGTTAGTCTAATAAAATTTCCTAGGCTTCGGAGTGTGTATCTTCATTTCCTTTGGTTTAATTTTGAGGTATTGAAATCAGTCTCAAGGTTACTTACAAAAAATAGTTTAAGGCTACTGAATGGAATCTATGTATAAGTATTAATGTCACAAATTATTCTGTGTTTTCCATTAATTTCCATATTTTAGTGTTTTGTAGTTTAGTTTGGAGTTCCCAGGTATTTCTGCCACAAGTATAGAAGCTAAAGATTTTAATACATAATATTAGTAATAATTGTATTTCCATTTAGTATCTACCATCTTACATTTGGATAACATTTTTGTTTTAATTAATATTTTATGGCTCTAAAGAGACACCATGATCAAGGTAACTCTAAATAGTGAAAGCATTTATTTGGTTGCTGGCTTAAACACTGAAAGGGTTATTTGATTACCTCCATGTAGGAAAGTAGACAGGCATAGTGTTGAAGCAGTAGATGAGAGATGTACATCTTAATCCTAAGGCAGTAAGCAAAGAGAAACACTGGGTCTGACATGGCCTTTTGAAGCTACAAAGCCCACATTCAATGACCGACCCTCTTCAACAAGGACACATCTACTTTTAAAAGGCCATATTTCATGATCCTTCTAGACAGTTCATCAACTGGGAACACAGCAATCAAATAAATGAGCCTATGGAGGTAATTCTCTTTCAAACCATCTGTGAATAAGAAACCCTTTATTGAATAAAAATGGACCTCATAGGCTCATATATTGAATTACTTAGTCATTAGTAAGTAGCACTACTTAACAGGGATTAAGTGCTATGCTGTTGGTAGAGTCAGTGTGGCATTGTTGGAAATTTGGAAGGTAGGTGTTACCAGAAGTGGGCTTTAAGAATTCAAATGCTGAAGCTAGACCCTGTCTCTATCTCTCTTCCTGCTGCCTTGCATATCTGGATGTAGAATTCTCAACTACCTTTCCAGTACCATGTCTGTACATGAGCCGCCATGATTCCTGCTATGTAACAATGGACTAAATCTCTGAACTGCAAACCATCTCCAATTAAATGCTATCTTTACAAGAGTTGTGATGGTCATGATGTCTTTTCACAGCAATAGAACAGTGACTAAGGCACCACTACATACACACACACACACATATATATATATATATGTGTGTGTGTGTGTGTGTGTGTATGTGTATATATATATATATATATATATATATATATATATATATATATAATGCCATCCATATTATGTATCAATCATTTTGCCATGTTTATGTATACAACAAATCAACATGCTGACCATGAGCATGAGCTATAGAATGATAGTCAGAGAGACACATTAATATCTATTAAATGTTTTACTTTTAATCCTTTATTCATTATATTATGTTTATATATCAATGAAGGATTACTTTTACCGTAGGTAGGGTTTTACTGCTGTGAACAGACACTATGGTCAATGCAAGTCTTATAAGAAAATTTCACTGGTGTTGGTTTACAGATTCAGATACTTAGTCTATTATCACCAAGACAGGAGTATGGCAGCATTCATACAGGCATGGTACAAGAGTAGCTGAGAGTTCTACATCTTCATCTGTAGGCCACCAGGAGAAACTGGCTCCCACCAGGCTAGGAAAAGAGGGTCTTAAAGGCTAGCCCACAGCGACACACTTCTTCCAATAAGGCCATCTCTAAAAATTTCCACTCCTGGGCCAAGCATATTTAAGTTACCACATTATCTCTTGATTGAAATATGTACTAAAAAAATTTTTCAAGCACTCTGGGCCATGAAGAACTGTATTTTCACTTTCTGTTTGACCCTTAGCAGCACACTCGTGTTCAAACTGACCAAGAGGCAATAAAAAATGTCATTTACAGGTCAGAGTTCACAGGGACAATCCTTAGAATTTGCTTCTCTGCTCTTTCTACTTTTAGAGTTAAGGAGTATCTAGGGAACAGATTCTCTCTTTTTGTACTCAGCAGCAGTGTGTGTATTGCAAGTAGTTGGATATGAAACACTTTTCTTTCTAAAATATACTTCTTTATTTTGCATTCTTAGATGATTTAACTCTCAGCATCTATTTCTTTACTGTAAAAATAACATTTTTATTACAAAAATATTGCTGTTAATGTACCTATTTTGTAGTAACGTTTAATAAAAGGACTTTATCCTCTGGGACCTGGGTATCTTTACCTCTAGGTATTCTAACTATTTTCTTTTGATCTTCCTTTAGTAAAAGTATGCAATGTTATTGCACATTTTTAAGCCTTGCCTTGGGCACATTTATCATTTTACTAACTGTTCTAAGAGTGGGATTTATTAGATATCTTCCTTTCACCATCAGATTTGTGAATGTGGCTGTTGCTTTTTGCTTCCTGCCATTGTCTACCAGAACAGTAATTTCTGCAGATAGAGTCATTCAAAAGGAGACCCAGCACAACAATTGTCTTCATTGAAGAAGTTGTTTTCTTCTTCTTCTTCTTTTGTTGTTTTTTTTTTTTTTGGAAGCTATGCATATCATCCATCTCATTGACATGTTCATTACTTATATGTGTGTGGTATATTTTATTGCTCATTTTGTGGCTCAGGGCTTTTGGGATTCATAGGCCAACTTCTTTCACTCTTTCCATATGTAAAACTTACTAATATTCTTATAACCATATATATATAGGGGCAAAAGCAATAACAATAATAACTTGTAAACAGTATTTTTGCTAAAAGAGAATTAAGTTATTCCTTTCTTGCTTTTCTTTCTCCAGATGGTTGGATTTACTCCTTTTTAACCTCCTTCTACCCCACAACCAACTTTCACATAGATAGCATTTTGTTCAGCCAATTGTAGAACACCTAGTCTATACACAGTATGAATAAAACTGAATCATTTTATTTTCTAATAAATTTAAAGCAGCAGTATTTTAAATTTGAATGCCTATGCTCTCCTCCTTATAACTATTTCTATTTGGTTATTTACTAATTTATGTTGCTTCCCAGTGAATCTGAGCATTGGATTGATGGTTGTCTGTGGGACATGAAACCATGTGAGGAAGTTTAGTAGTGTATAGCTGATCAAGACCTGGAGACTCTGTGGGCACACACTTAGCTCCCCCCACCCCTCTGCCCAGACTCCTGACTTGGAACATGTGTCATGCTTCTCACATAAAAAAAGACATGATCAAAGGTCACCTAGGCTCAAGACAGAGATCTCCATGCTAAAGAGGTACCTAGAGGCACAGAGGACTCAGCCAATCAGCTTCCCTTCCTAGACATTCCACCCTGCAAAAGGTATTTAATCACTGAGAAGTAGGGTATGATTTTGCATCCATTTTTCTCCATGAGGAAACTGGTTACAACCATGAACTTTCTCTTTTCACCAAGATCTCCCATGGGGATCCATAAAGAATGCCTTCCCCTATAAAGACACTGCCTAATTTCATGTAGAAAGCCTCCATGCACTCCCAGCCACAACCACCACCAATCCTGTATCCTCCAGCTCCTGTTCCACACACCCCCCCTCTCGCTCCCAGCACCAGAATAGACACAGCCCATAGGACCCACTCCATTTTCTGCTCTTCTACAACTCTCAGTGGCATCTGGATGTCCAAGAGTCAGAGAACTCCTCAGCCATGGCCTTATTGTAGGCCCGGGGAACCCTGAACCAGCTCTGGCTTTCTTACACCTAAGAATTAGCTTTCCTGTACCTGGAGCAGTGCCTTGGTGCTTTCCTCGAGCCCAACAGTAACCCAGTGGCAGCATCATGGAGTAAGCACAGTCAGACGCCACACAGTCTGCCTCCCCATACCTGTGGTGGGACAGACAAAGCCTATAACCCTATAGTTGTTCATATGGAGAGATAACTCTGGCAGAATGAAAAATATTATTTAATTAAATTTGTTGAATTACTTAATGTTTAGTATGATGTATAAAGACATCTAGTTCCCAGAAAGCAAGTATATAAAAAATTATCAGTGCCTCTAAACACAATGGATACTTGCAGAAAATGTATTTAAAATATAACTCCTTTACCTCTCAAAACTACCATAAACTCACTGACCCACAGAGTCAAGCAGCAAATTGCTACTATAATGGTGTAATCCTCATTGCCTCAGTGTATGATAATTAGGAACCCTTTAATGGAATTCGCAGAGAAAACGCTAGAAATGTAATTTTGGACCCAGGCATAGTGATATGTATTTAAAATTCCAGCACCTGAGAGACTGAGGCAGGAGGATTGTGAGTTGAAGACAATGTGGGCTGGAACTGAATTCTAAACCAGTTGTAGCTATATAATACTCTGTTTCAAAATAAAGCAATTAAGTAAACAGTAACAGTAACAACAACAACAAAAAGAGAAACAAGTAAAACAATTGAACAAACAAACCCAACACTAACATAACTGAAGCAGATTAAAAGTTGCTTTTGATGAAGTGTTGCTATGAATTGGTGAAGAAAGTATCATAAGAAAAAGACATCAAAGATATTCTTTACAATTCAAAAATAGTCTGGTCCTTCACAGATTGTTTAAACCTTTTTCTTTTAAAGCCATTCTTTGAACATATAAAAAGTTTATTTTTAATTCCTAATGTTTTTTCTTAATATTAAATATGTTCTCAAAAGTTTTCTTCTTTTCTTTTAAAGTGTTACCTAGTGTTTATACTTAACAGTAAAATTGTATTGCATTAAAGACTTTGGATTTACCAAAGGGCAATTATTTTATATATTTGAAATGTAGCTGTTGACAACTAACTTGAAAGCATCTTACAGTCCAGAAACAGAGTCTTTTATTACACTTTCCAAACAGTGTGATAGAGGTTTTGGACATAGAGGTAGATACAGTTGTGGAATTTTGTAATTACATTAAATTTTATAGCCTATGCTATTTTTTAACTATGCATATTTTCAGAGCACAAAAGGTGTTTACAATGTCATCTTTCCTTTCTGCCTTTTAATTTCTGTAAATTAAATATTAAACTTCCATGTATGTTTCCAGGTGTCTTAGGGTTTTATTACTGTAAAGAGACACAATGAATAAGGCAACTTAGACAAGAAAAATATTTAATTGGGCCTAGTTTACAGTTTCAGAAATTCATTCCAGTATCATCATTGTGGGCAGAATGGCAGCATGCAAGTAAATATCATGCTAGAGAAGGATCTAAGAGTTCTATATCTTGGTTAACAGGCAGCCGAAGACTGTATCTTCCACACTGGGAGAAGCTTGAGCTCATCTGAACAGTGACACACTTCCTCCAATAAGGCTACAGTTACACCAGCAAGGCCATATATCCTAATAGTGCTACTCACCTATGACCAATTATTCGAACAATGGTGGCATTAATCTTGTGAGGGTAGCCAATCAGATTCTGATTTAAGTTAAGGTCCACACATGATAGGGAGCCCATGCTGGATACTGCTTGGATGATCAGAAACTGGATAGTGGGCACTGGATATCCCAAAGGCCCAGGCCAGAATTAAACAAAATTGGCCTAACAACAACAACAACAACAACAACAAAATCAGTGTAATGATCCGTACTGATATTCTACAGTATTCATAGATAGGAGCCTTGATCATTCATCATCAGCGAGGCTTCCTCAGACAGTTGATGTTAAGAGACACAAAGAACCACAACCAAACGTTATATGGAGAAAGAGTCTAAGTTAGAGGTCTCCATTTGGTACCCTCCTGTAAAAGTACCCATTTATTTGAAATTCATAATTGTCATCTCAAAGGCTTACTGCTGGTTCTTTCTTAAGTCTTGTCTTGTCTTGTGAGAGTTGGATGTATCCTCTCTCACTCATTATTTCAAAATTTTCTTTGATTTGTCACTTTGTCTGCCCCTCAATTGGATGTTCTTTTCAAACATGGTTGCTTCCTTCTACAAACTATCCTCACTACCATTATTAGTTATGTACTAATGGCATTTCTATATCCAAGCCAGATCTTATAGTAAAACAGGGAATGTCCTCATTCTGGCCAGATCACATATACCTAAAAGGTCTTTGGATGTGATCCTTTGCCAGAGTAGCCATGTTACTGAATGACAATTCTACTATACCTCCCCTCAGAGCTGGGGACATCCTATGAAAGAAGAGGCAGATAGATTGTAAGATTTAGAAAGGATAGAGGACACCAGGAGAATATGGTCTACTGAATCAACTAATCAGAACATGTATGGGCTCACAGAGAATTTATTTACAAATATGGAAACGGCATGGGTTTGCTCCAGGTCCTCTGTTTACATGTGTTGTTACTTTATTGTGTGTGTGTGTGGGGCGGGGGGGGGGCGCTTCTATCTATAGAAGTGGATATTCTTTACTTTTTTCCTGCTCTTTGAACTCTTCCTACTTTTTGGTTACTAACCAGGCCCAGTGTGAAGGTTCTTGCTTTGTCTTCTTTTATATTTTTTAATTAATTAATTAATTTTTATGGCCCAATCACTGTCTCCTCTCCAGATGCCCCCTCACAGGATCTCTCCCCAACCCTTCCTCCCATTCTCTTCTGAGAAGGTGGGCCTCCCCTAGTTATCTCCCCACTTTGGTGCATAAAACTTCTTCAGGGTTGGTGAATCTCCCACCAAAGCCAGATAAGGCAGCCTTTTTGGGAATCAGATTCCACAGACAGGCAACAGCTTTAGGAACTGTCCCTGCTCTAGTTGTTGGGAACCTACATAGAAACTGAGATGTACATCTGCTATGTATTTTTTCCTATTTGGTTGTTGTCTCTTTGAGGGCTCCTCTTTTCTGAAAGGTGATGGAAAGGGAGTGGATACTGGGTAGATGGAAGTTGTTGAAACCTGGCAAGGTTGGATCAAAGGGAAATTGTGTGTGGCTGGTATAGTATGAGAGAAGAATCTACTTTCAAAAAAAAAAAAAAAAAAAAAAAGGAAAATCCCAGCTTAAAAATGTAGTTATCTTTGTTCCTTGCAGATTACAACAGAGAATGCTAACAGTCCTCTCCTCTATATCTATATCTAGATTTTCAGCTCACAATCTATAGTTGGATGTGTAATACCAATTTCATTATGTATCATGATGTGGTCCTGAGGCTATGTTTTAAGTCTGTAATTGCTTATGTGAACCTTGCCATGTCTTAGAGTCCCATTACTTTGGAACAGGATGCTTCAGAACACTGCAGTGGATGCATGACAGAATATAAGAGGTTAAACTTCAGTGGTTCTTTCTTGGACAAATAAATTCTTATTCAAATAGTCAATATGTTTAAAATGAATCCTGGCATAAGAGATTATGATAATTTTATTATTATTTCCTTAAGAACATTCTCTTAGTTTGTGGTGATAAACTGTTTAAAATACACGTGGCTATACTTTTCAGTGAACATACATTATTCTGCACACATCAAGAGTAACTCACTTTGCAGTTCTAGTCAATTTTCGAAGCTTGTGGTAAAGTAAGTTGATAGCGTTTCAAGAAGAAAAGTATCATTTTCCTTCTTGCTTTCAAATAAAAAAAAATGGATTTTTTTGTTAAAATAACTGCTAAATAGATATTGCTTGGAGGTAATATTAAAAATTCAAGATATTAAAACATGTTAACATATTTTTGAGCAAAAACTTTCTTGGGACTCCTATTTCAATCTTTAAATACAGCAATAAATGATAAACATAGTGGCTTTAAAGCATAGGATGGTTATTTTTAACAAGTTAGAATTTGAAGCAAGTAGATACGTGCAGTGTCCATACAATATGGGTACATTTTTAGCTCAGAAGCAAGCCAGAAGTCATTTTTCTATGAAAACTGCAAAATCATCACATCTATTTTAGAAGACTCAAAATGGCACGCAAAAGTATACCCAAATTTGAAACGGAGCATGTGATATACTCTATTTCCAAGCAGTGGTTTCAAAAATATGTTGGTATTATAGAAGCTCTAGGAATTAAAGAGATAAGAATAATTATGGCTGGGACATAAGAGATGGCTTAGTCATTAGGAGAGCTTGTAATTCTTTCAGAGGACTGGAGTTCAGTTCTCAGCACTAACATAAATTCAAGAAAGCCATAATCAACTGCCCACACATACCAGTGTTTGTTCTTTTATGCCCTCTGTATGAGCTGTACCAGATGACATAATAATAAAATAGGTATTTAAAAAATTAATAATCAGTGATATATAACATATTGAATTTAATTGTGCAACTGAGAACATATCTCTCACAAACCTATGGCAGAACAAGCAAATCCAAGAAAGCATTTCTCACAAAGAAAGAGCTCCATGTGTACCTTTCAAATTATTCAAAAACAAAAGATGACTATTTCTGCATACTATTTTTCACTCCTGTCTGCTAATGATATTTAATGTATTCCAAGTATGACAAGTTTAAGTGTTATTTTTCATCTTCGTTCAAATTATGGGCCTAGATGAAATATCCCAAATTTCAGAACTACTTATATTCAATTGAAAACTCTTATCTTGGTCCGTGTGGCTATCTCAAATACATTTGAATGAAATTAAAATTATATAAAGAAAAAAATAATTAGGAAGGCTAACTTTCATCTAATGGAAATTTTGTGTAGTTTGCTAGCAGCAATCAAGGTGAAGCAAAAAACTAGCAGATGATCTTCCTGTGATGATTCCACCATGGACTTTTAAAGTTAATGCCAGCATTGCTACTTTAGGGAAGGCTGAAGAGAATTTCAATTTAGGAACATTTTTTGTTATTAATATTATATATATATATATATGGATATATGGTATTAGGTCACTCTTTTGAAAAGATCTCTGCATAACAATTAGGATGTCCCTGGCCACCATGGGTGCAAACTCAGTGAACGGTCCCATGGTCCCCAGAGGACTCTCAACATCGCAAGTGCCCTAGCACACCCAGAATCTTGGGATCACTGATGAGTGGAATGCAACATCTGTTCCAAAACAACCGGGAGGGGCTTGGGCCATCAGGAACAGGGACACAGGAAACCCACCTGACCAGTGGCAGAGGTTTGTTCTGGTCGGCGCCAGCCCTGGGCCACCTTGGGCACTAACTCAGCAGATGGTCCTACGGTTACCAGAGGACTCTCCACACCACAGGTGCCCTAGCACACCCAGGATCTTAGGATTAATGAGAAGAGGCAGCCTCCAGAGAGGGCCCTGACCCCGGATCTCAGATGAGAGCACCATCTTGTATCCCGGTCTCTCAGAGACCAGTCCGTGCAGGAGAGCACACAGGCTGCAGAAGCAACAGAGCTTCTTGGACAGGGTCCCTTCGGGTCTTCATCTTCAGCCAGGAGGCAGAGCTGAGGTCGAGACTTCTGTGCACATTTACTGCAAGAGGAGGTCTTGCCTGCAGAGAGTGCTCAGACCACTGGGACTTAGGAGAAAGTTGGACTCCCAGGAGTGCTGACAGAGGCTAGCAGAATCACAGGAGGAAATAACTCCAGCCAAAGACAGCTAGAACATCTAACACCAGAGATTACCAGATGGTGAAAGGCAAAAGTAAGAATCTTACTAATAGAAACCAAGACCACTAGCCATAATCAGAACCCAGTACTCCCACCACAGCAAGTCCTGGATACCACAACCCACATGAAAAGCAAGATTTGGAATTAAAATCATATCTCATGATGCTGGTAGAGGACTTTAAGAAGGAAATTTAAAACTCTCTTAAAGAAATAGAGGAGAACACTGCTAAACAGGTAGAAAAACTTAAAGAAGCACAAAAATCCCTCAAAAAATTACAGGAAAACAATGCTAAACAGGTAGAAGTCCTTAAAGAGGAAACACAAAAATCCCTTAAAGAATTACAAGAAAACACAACCAAGTTGGTGGTTAATTGAAAAAAAAACCATCAAAGATCTAAAAATGGAAGTAGAAAAAATAAAGAAAACCCAAAGGGAGACAACTCTGAAGTTAGAAATCCTGGGAAAGAAATCAGGAACCATAGATGTGAGCATCAGCAACAGAATGCAAGAGATGGAAGAGAGAATCTCAGGTGCAGAAGATTCCATAGAAAACATGGACACAACAATCAAATAAAATGCGAAATGAAAAAAGATCCTAACTCAATACATCCAGGAAATCCAGGACACAGTGAGAAGATGAAACCTAAGGATAATAGGTATGATGAGATTGAATATTTTCAACTTAAAGGGCCAGTGAATAACTTCAATAAAATTATAAAAGAAAACTTCCCTAACCTAAGGAAAGAGATACACATGAACATACAAGAAGCCTAAAGAACTTGAAATAGACTGGACCAGAAAAGAAATTCCTCCAGACACATAATAATCAGAACAAGAAATGCAACAAAAAAAGATAGAATACTAAAAGCAGTAAGGGAAAAGGTCAAATAACATATAAAGGCAGTCCTATTAGAATTATACTAGACTTCTCACCAGAGACAATGAAAGCCAGAAGATCCTGGACAGATTTTATACAGACCATAAGAGAACACAAATACCAGCCCAAGCTACTTTACCCACCAAAACTCTCAA
Organism: Mus musculus; assembly: GCF_000001635.26. Taxonomy (NCBI): domain Eukaryota; kingdom Metazoa; phylum Chordata; class Mammalia; order Rodentia; family Muridae; genus Mus; species Mus musculus. The sequence goes on along the minus strand of NC_000076.6, from coordinate 48,914,611 downwards.
TTACCATAGATGGAGAAACCAAAGTATTCCATGACAAAAACCAAATTCACACAATATCTTTCCATTAATACAACCCTTCTAAGGAAAATAAAGGGAAAACTCCAACACAAGGAGGGAAATTATTCCCTAGAAAAAGCAAGAAAGTAATCATTCAACAAACCTATAAGAAGATAGTCCCAAGAACAGAATCCCAACTCTAATAACAGAAATAACAGGAAGCAAAAATTACCTTTCGTTAATATCTCTTAATGTCAATGGACTGAATTCCCCAATAAAAAGTCATAGACTAACAGAGTAGCTACATAAACAGGACCCAACATTTTGCTGCATACAGGAAACTCACCTCAGGGTCAAAGACAGACACTATCTTAGAGTAATAGGCTGGAAAACAAATTTCCAAGCATACAGTCTGAAGAAACAAGCTGGGGTAGCCATTCTAATATCGAATAAAATTGACTTCCAATCCGAAGTTATCAAAAAAGACAAGGAGGGGCACTTAATACTCATCAAAGGTAAAATCTGCCAAGATCAACTCTCAATTCTGAATATATATGCTCCAAATGCAAAGGTATCCACATTCATTAAGTAAACTATAGTAAAACTCAAAGCACAAATTGCACTTCACACAATAATAGTGGCAAACTTCAACACCCACTCTCATCATTGGACAGATACTGCAAACAGAAAATTAACAGAGACACATGGTACCTTTTCCAAAACTGACCATATAATTGATCACAAAACAGGCCTCAATAGATACAAAAATGTTGAAATTAACCCATGGATCCTATCAAATCACCATGTAATAAGGCTGATCATCAATAATAACATAAATAATAGAAAGCCAACATTCACATGGAAGCTGCACAACACTCTACTCAATGATAACTTGGTCAAGGAAGAAATAAAGGAAGAGATTAAATACTTTTTGGAGTTTAATGAAAATGAAGCCACAACATAACCAAACTTATGGGATACAAGGAGAGTAGTCCTAGGAGGAAAACTCATAGGTCTGACTGCCTCCAAAAAGAAACTAGAGAGAGCATACACTAGCAGATTGACAGCACACCTAAAAGCTGTAGAACAAAAGGAAGCAAATTCACCCAAGAGGAGTAGATGGCAGGAAATAATAAATCTCAGTGCTGAAATAAACAAAGTGGAAACAAAAAGACCTATACAAAGAATCAATCCAACCAGGAGCTATTATTTTGAGGAAATCAACAAGATAGATAAACACTTAGCCAGACTAACTAAAGACACAGGGACTGTATCCTAACTAACAAAATCAGAAATGAAAAGGGAGATATAACAGAACCTGAGGAAATCCAAAACATCATCAGATACTACTACAAAAACCTACACTCAACAAAATTGGAAAACCTAGATGAAATGGACAATTTTCTATACAGATACCCGGTACCAAAGTTAAATCAGGATCAGATTAACAATCTAAACAGTTCTATATCCCCTAAAGAAATAGAAGCAGTCATTAATAGTCTTCCAACCAAAAAAAGCAGAGGACCACATGGGTTTAGTGCAGAGTTCTATCGGACCTTCAAAAAAGACCTAATTCCAATTCTCCTCAAATTATTCCACCAGATAGAAACAGAAGGTACTCTACCAAATTCATTTTTTTGTAGCCACAATTACTCTGATACCTAAACCACATAAAGACCCAACAAAGAAAGAGAACTTCTGAGCATTTTCCCTTATGATTATCGATGCAAAAATACTCAAAAAAAATTCTCACAAACTGAATCCAAGAACACATCAAAACGATCATCCATCATGACCAAGTAGGCTTCATCCCAGGGATGCAGGGATGGTTTAATATATGGAAATCCATCAACGTACTCCACTATATAAGCAAACTCAAAGACAAAAACCACATGATCATCTTGTTAGATGCTGAGAAAGCATTTGACAAAATTCAACATCCATTCATGAGAAAAGTCTTGGAAAGATCAGGAATTCAACATCCTACCTAAACATAATAACAGCAATATACAGCAAACCAGTAGCCAATATCAAACTCAATGGAGAGAAGCTAGAATCAATCCCAGTAAAATCAAGGACTAGATAAGGCTGCCCATTTTCTCCCTACCTATTCAATAGAGTGCTCTAAGTCCTAGCAAGAGCAATTAGACAACCTTAGGAGGTCAAGGGGATACAAATTGGAAAGGAAGAAGTCGAAGTATCACTATTTGCAGATGGTATTATAGTAAATATAAGTGACCCTAAAAATTCCACCAGAGAACTCCTAAACTTGATAAACAGCTTCAGGTCCTTGCTTTCACTACATCCAATCACTCTTTGACTTCAGATATCCTCTACTTAGCCTAATCTAGAATATAATTCTACCTGCACAATAGTTGCATTAAATGTCTAATGATGTTTCCTTCCTCAGAAAAGTGAGGGTATTTATAACAAAATTGTCATGTGGGAAAAATAAAGAAGTTTTGTGTAATTAATAGAACTTGATTGGTTCATTAAGTTGAAATTTTACTGATTTATAAACTTTAACAAGGTTCCAGTGTGGAAATAAAAATAAATATAAGTAAAATACACTATGAGTGATCTACCAAGCTAGGTATTTGGATTCTTCTATCAGAGCAAAACCAAAGAAGTAATAAGAAATTAAAATATGTTATCAGAATTCAAGTGTTTTAATTAAAAGGCATAGTATTCTACCTCACTGTCCTTTTCCCAGTCCTTCTTCTTGTCCTTAGTCTCACCATCCTGCTCCATTATTTTCTCTTCCTTTCTGCTTTCCATTTTATTTTTCCTACTTTATGTTACTTTCTTTACAGAGTCTCACATAATAAATTATTATTTCACACTCTTGTATCATGTTTCTTGCCTCCAGTGTCATCTCTGTGAGAAATAAAATCATTAAATAGGTGTATGTGTGTGTGTGTGTACATAGATAGGTGTCCCACCTGATGCCTTGTGATTCTGGACCCACAGCTTTGATTGCTTATTTATTTATGCAACAGTTCATTCAGAAAATTATTGATAATATTCTTAGTCTCCAAATTCTCATTTGTATTTGAAACTATGCTTTGTTGAATTGGTTGAATTATTATTTTCTCTTGTGAGGTATTCATTATTTTTATTCATTCTTCTTTTAAGACAAGTGCATAAAAAAAAAGCCTCACATATATTTAGCTTCCCAACAGTTCTTATAGCTGTTCATCTGCTTCTTTATTTGCTGTTTTCAGTTCCTTGGATTTGAGGGTGTAAATTTTCCCTAGTAAAATTATTCTTGTGACAACATCTGTTTTTTTTTTTTTTTTTTTTTTCTAAAAGATGGTTTAGGGTTTCAACACTAACCTGTCAATCTTTGAATAACATCTGTGTATATATTTCTGCATAGAAAAAGAAATCACAAATTGAGTTTTTACTCATATTAAACCATGGAGCATTATCCAGAATTTAAGCTTTTTATGTCTTGGCTTTGGAAAACAATAGTTATAAGAGTTGCATGGCTACAGACCATGACAAATATAGCTACTGGGACTGGTGAAAGGAATTTCCCACTTAAATACATACAATTGAGAGCTGGTTACCGATTGGAATATGATCATTTAGAAGCCCTGGATGTCTCAAGATCTCTTTTGATTTGAGGAGCAAAACTGAGTCAGTCTTATTTTTATCCTAAATAAGGTATTCCAGATTTTATCACTTTCATATGAGTGTTGTAAATCAATATGAGTTGAAAATCACTGGAGAAGAAACACAGGGCCCCCAATGGAGGAGCTAGGGAAAGTACCCAAGGAGCTGAAGGGGTCTGTAACCCTATAGGAGGACCAACAATATGAACTAGTCAAAACCCCTTGAGCTCATGTCTCTAGCTGCATATATAGCAGAAGATGGCCTAATTGGCCATCATTGAGAGGAGAGGCCCTTGGTCTTACAAAGATTATATGCCCCAATATAGGGGAATGCTAGGGTCAGGAAGCAGGAGTGGGTGGATTGGGGAGCAGGGCAGGGGGAGGGTAGAGGGGCTTTGGGGATAGCATTTGAAATGTAAATGAAGAAAATATCTAATAAAAATAAAAAAAGAGAAAAAAATCACTAGAGACATTGATCTTTTCAATTTTATTATAGATTTCCATGTCTAAGTCTATCTTGGGTCATCATCCACTTTTCCCTGTCAACCATGACTCTCCAGTACTGTCTTCATTGCAGACATAGCCTCCAAATAGCTTTAACTACATCTATGAAAGACACAGCAATGCTGGTGGAGTATAAATCTCTCAATTCTTCACCCTGAACGATTAAATTAGGAAATTTTATGAGACTCATGTTTAGTATAAAACCAAAACTCTTTAATATGACTTGAATAGTCTTTGCTTTCATGGACCTATCTTTTCATGTCAGAACTGTGTGTTCTAATTTTATACATTATTACATACACAATGGTCTCTGGTAGTCATATAATCTATAAACAATAGAATTTCTATTGCCTTTATTAATTTACTGATCACAATCTTAAAGTGATATCTACTCTAACCACACAGGCTGACTTTATTTCCTTGATGCTATTCATGGACATGTATACACCTGTATGTTCCAAAATCTGTGTGTGAGCAAATATGCATCAGTGTGTGTGTGTGTGTGTGTGTGTGTGTGTGTGTGTGTGTGTGTGTGTGTGTTTGAGGATAACATGAAGCATTTTCTTTGATCTCTCTGACATTATATACAGTGGCAAGGATTTTTGCTGTTGCTGGATTTTGCTTTCCTATTTTTGTTAACCATATTGCTCTAGAGATTCTCTGTGTCTCTTTTAAGCTGGTTTTACATGTTGGCAATTATGCCAACTCAACTTTTATGTAGGCTCTGAGAATACAAACTTTGTTCTTTATCTTTGTAAGGCAAACATTTTACCCAATAAACTGTCTTGCTATCACCCCATTATATCTGGTTCACCTATTTAACTGTATCTATTCTATTTCTCTATACATTTTATAAATGTCTAACAAAGGTCTGGCTTTATAATCTCACATTCATGATTGCCTTCTATTTAAATTATTTCTCTCAACGTGAGCCTATTAGTTGCATAAGATCTTGGGCATACTATTCAGTCTATCAACGTCAAAATTTACAAACTTTCCATGGAACTGAACATCAGGTCATTTCTATTCTACCTCAGACAGGCAACCCTTATGTATGGTTTATGCTTTGCAGGAGACTGAATTAAGGACTCATGCTAGGCAAATACTCTAAAAACTGAGCTATATATCCAGATACTATCCCTTAATTTCTATGTAATTATGCTTTATTTAAAATTCAATTTTATTTTAGCAACACTAAATTATTTAACATGCACATTATACAATATTAAAGTATGTAATAGTACAATATTAGATATTCTTGATATAATCAAAATAGCAAAAATTAAAAAAAAACAGAGAAATGTACTATTAGTAACAGATTGGAGAAACATGTATATTATATTCATTCTTAATGTGATCTTGTAAATGTCAATATGCAAATTTTCAAAATTTGGAATTCAGGAGGAAACAAAAAGGATGAGATTTCTCCACTGTCACTGTTAAGAGAAGCAAAGTATATCATAGAGAACCATGTTGTGTTTATATTATAAAACACATTTTATGACTGTTCAGGTTTTAAATGGTCTTCAGTTATGAAGGCATTTTATTTTATTTTATCCAGGGAAAAACAGATTTTATCTAGCCAAGTGATCCTCTGTTCTTTTGAAGGGGGATGGGTGGGTTGAAATGACTGAAATGTCAAGAAAATGATAAGAAGGAAATTGCTTGGAAAATTGCACAAAATAACATAGACACAAAACCTGGAAAAGTCTATATAATGTCATAAAACTTTAAATTAATGCCCACATGAGAGACTGGTTGTTTTGTCTTTTCCTTACTATTTTTTAATTGGAAGACACTGGATATATATATTCATATATGTGTGTGTGGCATGTGTATGTGGATATATACTGTCTATGTTAATATTATTTGATATATGTATACAGTGCATAGTTGTTAAATTAGAGTAATTAGCATATGTATAGCCTCAAATGTTTATTCTTTGTGTTGAGACCATTTGAAATTCCAAACAGAGTAAATTATTACTATAAATATCCTATAGTAGTATAATATTTACAGTTTTTCTTTAATGCCACTCCCCCCCCCATCTGATAATAAGTCCACTACTTTGTATTTTCAGTGTCCTTACCCTAATAGCCACTATTCTGCACTGTTTCTACTTGTTATATGAGGAAAGGAAGCATTTATATGCCCACACATGGTGTTATTTCAGTTACATTTTTGTTAAAATATATTGTTACACATAAACTCATAGTTTTAAGAAAACTGAAACAGTCTGACTCTGTGACAGGCTTCAAACTAGCCTAAGTTTTTGTTTCCCAGAATTGGGCAAGTCAGTTAATGGAAACCCACCCTGGCCCGAGGCAAGATCTGTAAGTCAGCAACTGTTCCCAAGCCCTGTGCCTTTCCACAATGGTTCTGCAATGTCCCCAGAGCCCTAGCCAACCCCAAAGAACCCATACCCATAGAGATTGAGCCAACCCATTAAGATAAAGAACACCTACCCTCCAAGGAATTCCCCTAATTTGCTTTAAATTGGGCCTGTAAGCTCACCTGAGCATTTCCATCTTGGTAAATAGCAGAACCTCACCCAAAATGATATGTTTGTTATGTTATGTTTCTTAACATTTTTAACTCTCATGTACAGTCACTTATTAAAACATATGTATGCTAGTCTGAACAAGCATTACCTGTGCCACTTATCAAATTTAGTCTGTAGAGCCTTTTTGTTTGTTTGTTTGTTTGTTTGTTTTGTTTTGTTTTGTTTTTGTTCCAGGTGAATCAATACTCTAGTCTCAGCTTTGTAGAAGAATAACTGTGGTAGCCTAACCTGCCCCCAAACTCCTATCTTCGGTACATCTTACTTCTTACCTCCCTTTCCTGACACTTTGGGTTGTCCTAGTCTCCAATGCCACCATACAATTCCTACTAACTCAAAGGCTTCTCCAATCAGGGCATCAAAGAGGCAGACATCAGAGTCACAGTCCTCTCCATCTATCTTCTTCCCCAGTTCCAATTTTCCCAGTCTTATTTCCAAAGTTGACACAGAAACCCTGCTGAGGTCTTCCTTCTTCTCTGATCACATCCCAAATGGTTCACAAAGATCCTCTCCTGCAACATTCTTTCTCACAACTCTTCCCAGTAACCCAACTTCTAACACCAGCAGGAGTCCCTTGGGAACACATCAGGTGAGCAGGGCCAGGGAAACAGGTAAGCCAACTGAAAATCTTCATCACTCTTTACTCCCCTCCAAATTATTTATTTATTTATTTATTTATTTATTTATTTATTTACTTACTTACTTACTTACTTACTTACTTATTTTACATACAAACCACGCTCTCCACCCCCATCTCCCACTTTCCCTCCTTACACAGCTCCTTCTTTCATACAGAATGGGGAATGCTCCCTCTCCCAACATCAAGTTAATGCAGGACTAGGCACATCACCTCTCACTGATGCCCCTACAAGGTGGCTCAGTTAGAGGAACATGATATCTACAACTCATAAACAGCTTTAGGGATAGCCCATGATCCAGTGTTTGGGGACCTTCATGAAAAATGAGCTTCACGTGTGCTACATATGTGTGGGCTGTGGGCGGGGAGGGGTAGGAGGGCTGGGTTCCAATCTAATATGCCTTTTGGTTGATGATTCAGTCCCAGGGAGCCCCTAAGGGTCCAGGTTAGTTAATTCTGTCTTTCTGTGAGTTAATTCCACAGTCTCATTCCCAGCTCTTCATCAGAATACCTGTGGCAAGACTCCCTACCCATCCCTGATCCCAACTCCTATGCATTCCACAGACCTTCTCCTTCTAATGTCTTTCCCCATCTCATTACTTTACCTCAGCTCCCACTCCTGCCTGCACCCCTGATAACCACAGAAAAGACTTCATTCCAGAGATTGAGGGACCCATATATTTAAAAGATCAGTAAATATAATCCACCATATAAACCAATTGAATGAATAAGCAATCACATTATCATCTCATCAAATACAGAAAAGGCTTTCACAAAATCCAGCACCCCTTTGGGATGTTCCAGAGAGATTTGGGAATACCACCACATACCTAAGCATAATAAATACAACTTAAAATAAGACTATAGCCACCATCAAATTACATTTAAAGAACTTCAAAGCAATTCTATTAAAATCAGAAACAAGAAAATGTTGTGCACCTTCTCCATATCTATTCAATTTACTACTTGAACTTTTACCTAGAGAAATAAGATATATGATGGAGTTTTAGTATATACAATTTGAAAAAGAAGGACACAAAGTATCTTCATTTGCAGATGATAAGAAAGTATATACAAATGACCCTAAAATTCTACAGGGTGATTTTGCAGTCAACAATAACCTTCAGCAAACCCATAAAAATCCATAGCTCTCCAATATAGAAATGACAAACAGACTAAGAAAGAAATTAGGGAAAAAACAACTTTCACAGTTGCAACAAATAATGTAAAATAGCTTTGCATGAAACTAGCCAAGCAAGAGAGATCCTGGCATGATTTAAAAAGAAAAAAAATCAAGTTTCTTCTGTGGAAAAAAAAAATCGAAGAACATATCAGAAGATGGAAAGAAACTGCTCATGAACTGGTTTTATTAGAAGAAATGGCCATACTAACAAAAACAATGTACATATTCAATGTAATTTTCTCCAGAAATCTACCATAATACTTCATAGATCATGAAGACACAATTCTCAACTTCATATAGAAAAACAAAACAAAACAAAAGCCTGGATAGCTAAAACAATCATGAACAACACCAACAACCAAAACAAACAAACAAACAAAAAACTGTTGGAGGTTGCACCACTCCCTATTTCAAGTTGTACTGTAGAACTATAGTTATAAAAACTGTACCTACTGGTCTCCATCTGCACCTGGGACCGAAGGCTGTTTCTTAGCCTTCTGTACACAGATCCAGCCAGGAGAGAGCTGTTTTCCCGGGAGTATTCTCATTCCCAGGCTAAGAGGTGAGATAGCCACTTTCTTTCCAATAACTGTCAAACTAGAGCAGCCGAGACAGGATCGTTCTGGTCACAATCTGCACCCAGAGCTAAGGTTCTTCTACAGTCTTCTGTACACAGGTTCTGGCAAGAGAGAGCCGGTCTCCTAGAAGTGCTGACACAGGTTTACAGGTCCACTGGAGGGACAGGTTCCAACAAGAGACAACAAGAACAACTAGCACCAGATATAACCAGATAGCAAAAGGCAAGCACAAGAAGCTTACCAATAGAAACTAGGGCTACTTAGAATCCAGAACCCAGTTCTCCCATCACAGCAAGTCCCCGATATCCCAACATACTGGAAAAACCAAGATTTGGAATTAAAATCACATCGCATTAGGCTGATAGAGGATTTTAAGAAGGATATAAATAATTCCCTTAAAGAAATACAGGAGAACACATGTAAACAGGAGAAGCCCTTAAACAGGAAACACAAAAATCACTTAAAGAATTACAGGAAAGCACAATGAAACAGGTAAGGGAATTGAACAAAACCATCCAGGATCTAAAAATGGGAGTAGAAACAATAAAGAAATAACAAAGGGAGAGAACTCTGGAGATAGAAAATCTAGGAAAGAGATGAGGAGTCATATATGCAAGCATCACCAGTAGAATACAAGAAATAGAAGACAGAATCTCAGGTGCAGAAGATACCGTAGAAAATACTGACACAACAGGCAAAGATAATGCAAAATGCAAAAAGCTCCTAACACAAAACATCCAGGAAATCTAGGACACAATGAGAAGAACAAACCTAAGGATAATAGGTATAGACTAGTAGGAAGATTTCGAACTTAATGAGCTAATGAACATCTTCAACAAAAGTATAGAAGAAAACTTTCCTAACCTAAAGAAAGAGATGTCCATGAACATAGAAGAAGCTCACAGAACACCAAATAAATTGGACCAAAAAAAGAAACTCCCCCTGTCACATAGTAATCAAAATAAAACATGCACAAAACAAAGAAAGAATATTAAAAGCAGAAGGGAAAATGATAAAATAACATATAATTCCAGACCTATCAGAATTACATCAGACTATCTCCAGAGACTATAAAAGCTAGAAGATCCTGGGCAGATGTCATACAGACCCTAAGAGAACACAAATCCCAGCCCAGGCAAAACTATACCCAGCAAAACTCTCAGTTACCATAGATGGAGAAACCAATACATTCCATGACAAAAACAAAGTTACACAATATCTTTCCACAAATCCAGCCCTTCAAAGGACAATAAATGGAAAACTCCAACACAAGGAGGAAAATGACACCCAAGAAAACGCAAGAAAATAAATTTCTTTTAACAAACGAAAAGAAGATAGCCACATAAACATAATCCCAACTCTAACAACAAAAATAACAGGAAGCAACAATTACTTTTCCTTAATATCTCTTAATACCAATGGACTCAATTTCCCAACGGAAAGACATAAACTAACAGACTAGATAAATAAACAGGACACAACATTTAGCTGCATAAAGGAATCCCACCTCAGTGATAAAGACAGACACTATCTCAGAGTTAAAAGCTGGAAAACAATTGTCCAAGCAAATGGTCCCAAAAAACAAGCTAGATTAGCCATTCTGATATCAAATAAAATTGACATCTAACCTAAAGTTATCAAAAAAAGATAAGGAAGGACACCTCATACTCATCAAAGAAAAAGTCTACCAAGAAAAACTCTCAATTCTGAATATCTATGCTCCTAATGCAAGGGCACCCACATTCATAAAAGAAACTTTACTAAAGCTCAAAGCATACATTGCAACTCATAAAATAATAGTGGGAGACTTCAACACCCCACTGTCATTAATGGACAGATCCTGGAAAGAGAAACTAAACAGATACACAGTGAAACTAACAGAAGTTATAAACCAAATGTATTTAACAGATATCTATAGAACATTTTATACTAAAACAAAAGAATATACCTTCTTCATAGCACCTCATACTACCTCCTCCAAATGTGACCATATAATTGATCACAAAACAGGAGCCAGGTGTGATGGCACACTCCTTTAATCCCAGCACTTGGGAGGCAGAGGCAGGTGGATTTCTGAGTTCGAGGCCAGCCTGGTCTACAAAGTGAGTTCCAGGACAGCCAGGGCTATATAGAGAAACCCGGTCTTGAAAACAATAAAAAACAAACAAACAAACACCCCCAAACAAAACAAACAAACAAACAAACAAAAAAGCAGGCCTCAACAGGTATAAGAAGATTGAAATAATCCCATGCATTCTATCAGATCATCACAGACTAAGGCTAGACTTCAATAACAACATAAACAAAAGAAAGCCCATGGAAGCTGAACAACTCTCTACTCAATGATAATCTGATCAAGGAAGAAATAAGAAAGAAATAAAAGATGATTTAGAGTTTAATGAAAATGAAGCCACAACATACCCAAACTTATGGGATAAAATGAAAGCTGTGCTAGGAGGAAAGCGCTAGAACAAAAGAAATAAATACAACCAAGAGCAGTAGACTGCAGGAAATAATCAAACTCAGGGCTGAAATCAACCAACTGGAAACAAAAAGAATTATACAAAGAATCAACCAAAAGAGCATCTGGTTCTTTGAGATAATTAACAAGATAGATAAACACTTAGACTAACCAGCTGGTACAGAGACAGTATCCAAATTAACAAAGTCAGAAATGAAAAGTGAGAAATAACAACAGAAACTGGGGAAATCCAAAAAATCATCAGATCCTACTATAAATGCCTTTACTCAACAAAACTGAAAAACCTGGATGAAATGGACAATTTTCTAGACAGATACCAGGTACCAAAGTTAAATCAGCATCAGATAAACCATCTAAACAGTTCCATAACCCCTAGAGAAATGGAAGCAGTTATTCATAGTCTCCCAACCAAAAAAGCCCAGAACCAGATGGTTTTTGTGTGGAATTCTATCAGACTTTCCAAGAAGACCTAATACCAATACTCTTCAAACAATCCCAAAAAACAGAAACAGAATAAACTCTACCCAATTCATTTTGTGAAGCCACAATTATGCTTATACCAAAACTAAACAAAGATCCAACAAAGAAAGGTAACTTCAAACCAATTTTTCTTATGAATATAGATGTAAAAATAATCAATAAGATTCTCACAAACCGAATTCAAGAACTCATTAATATGGTCATCAATCAAAATCAAGTAGGCTTCATCACAAGAATGTAGGGAAGGTTCAATATATGGTAATATATCAATGTAATCCACTACACAAACAAGCTCAAAGGAAAAAAAAACTGCATTAAATGCTGAGAGAGCATTTGAAAAAATCCAACTCTCCTCCATGATAAAAGTCTTAGAAATACCATGAGTTTAAGGCACATACCTAAACATAGTAAAAGCAATATACAGCAAAAGAGTAGCCAACATCAAACTAAATTATGAGAAAGTTGAAGCAATCCCATTAAAATCAGGGACTAGACAAGGTTGCCTTCTCTCTCCTTACCTATTCAGTATAGTACTCAAAGTCCTAGCCTGAGCAATTAGACAACAAAGGGAGGTAAAAGAGATACAAATTGGAAAGGAAGAAATCAAAAAATCACTATTTGCAGATGTTATGATAATATACTTAAGTGACCCCAAAATTTCCACCAGAGAACTCCTAAACCTGATAATCCACTTCAGCATAGTGGATGGATATAAAATTAACTCAAACAAAATAGTGGCCTTCCTTTACTCAAAAGATAAATAGGCTGTTGTTTCAATTAGTGAAACAACACTACTTACAATAGTCACAAATAAAATATAATACCTTGGTGTGACTCTAACTCAGCATGTGAGTGATCTGTAAGACAAGAATTTCAAGTCTCTGAAGAAAGAAATCGAAGAAGATCTCAAAAGATGGAAAGATCTCCCATGCTCATGGATTGGCAGGATTGATAGAGTAAAAATGGCCATCTTGCAAAAAGCAATCTAAAGATTCAATGCAATCCCCATGAAAATTACAACTCAATTCCTTATAGATTTAGAAAGAGCAATTTGCAAATTCATCTGCAATAACAAAAACCCCAGGATAATGAAAACTATTCTCAAAAATAGAAGATCTTTTGGGGTATATCACCATCCCTGACCTCAAGCTGAACTACAGACCAATAGTTTTAAAAACTGCATGGTACTGGTACAATGACAGGCAGGTAGATCAGTGAATATAACTGAAGACCCAGAAATGAACCCACACACATATGGTCACTTGATCTTTGACAAGGGAGCTAAAACCGTCCAGTGGAAAAAACAACATTTTCAATAAATGGTGCTGGTTAAACTGGCATTCAGCTTGCAGAATGATGCAAATCTATCCATTCCTATCTCCTTGTATAAAGCTCAAGTCCAAGTGAATCAAGGCTCTCCACATAAAACCAGATACACTGAATCTAATAGAAGGGAAAGTGGGGGATATCTGGAACATATGGGCACAGGGTAAATGTTCCTGAACAGAACACCAATGGCTTATGCTTTAAAATCAAGAATCAACAAATGGGTCCTCATAAAATTTCAAAGCTTCTGTAAGGCAAAAGACACTCTCAATAGGATAAAATGTCAATAAAGAGACTGAGATCTTTACCAATCCTGCATCCAATAGAGGGCTAATATCCAATATATAGAAAGACCTCAAGATGTTAGACTCCAGAGAACCAAATATCTCCATTAAAAATAGGGAACAGAGCTAAACAGAATTCTCAAGTGAGGAAACTCAAAGAGATGAGAAGCACCCAAAGAAATGTTCGAGATTCTTAGGCATCAGGGAAATGCAAATCAAAACAACCCTGAGACTCTACCTCTCACCAGTCAGAATGGTTAAGATAAAAAACTCAGGTAACAGCCCAAGCTGGAAAGGATGTAGTGAAAGAGGAGCACTCCTCCATTTCTGATGTGATTTTATGCTGAAACAAGTACTCTGGAATTCAGTTAGCTGGCTCCTCAGAAAATTGGATTTAATACTACCTGAGGAGCCAGCAATAACACTCTGGGCATACACCCTTAAGATGCTCCAACATGTAATTAGGGCACTTAGCAGCCTTTTTCATAATAGACAGAAGCTAGAAAGAACCCAAATATCCCTTACCATAAAAATGGATGCAGAAAATATGGTACATTTACACAATGGAGTACTACTTAGCTATTAAAAGCAATGAATTTATGAAATTCTTAGACAAATGGATGGAACTAGAAAATATCATCCAGAGTGAGGTAACAAAATCACAATGGAACACACATGGTATGCACTCACTGATAAGTGGATATTAGCTCAGAAGCTCAGACTACCCAAGATATAATTAACAGACCACAAACTCAAGAAGAAGGAAGACCAAAATGTGGACACTTAGATCCTTCTTAGAATGGGGAACAAAATAGCCATGGAAGGAGATACAAAGACAATGTGTGAAAAGGCCATTCAGTCACCCATACCAGGAACTATTGTGGATGCCAACAAGTGCTTGTTGACAGGAGCCTGATATAGCTGTCTCCTGAGAGTCTCTGCCCGTGCCTGACAAATAGAAAGGTGGATGCTCTCAGCCAACTCTTGGACTGAGCACAAGGTCCCAGATGGGGGAGTCATAGAGAGGACCCAAAAAAGAGAAGTGGTTTGAAGCCTCATAGGAGGAACAACAATATTAACCAATCAAAGGGTACACGAGGAAGGACCCATGGCTCCAACCACATATGTATCAAAGGATGGTATAACCTTGTCGGTCATCAAGTGGGAGGAGAGGCCTTTGGTCCTATGAAGGTATCCCAGTGTAGGAGAATGCCAGGACTGGGAAGCAGGAGTGGGTGGGTTTGGGGAGGGGTAAAGGGATAGAGGTTTTTTGGAGGGGATACCAGGTAAGGGGATAACATTTGAAATGTAAATAAAATATCTCATAATTAAAAAAAAAAACTGTACTTTATCTTGAACCCTTCTTGATTTCCCTCCCTATACCTTTACTCACCCATTTTCCTCCTTCTGGATCCTATGAGTATTTTATTCCCCTTTTAAGTGAGATTCAAGTATCCTCCATTGGGCCTTCTTTCTTGTTTAGCTTCTTTAGGCCTGTGGAGTGCTTTGTACTCATCTGGTCCTTTATAACTAATATCCCCTTACAAGTGACTATATACCTTGCATGTTCTTTTTGGTCTGGGTTACCTTTCTCAGCATGATATTATCAAGTTTCACCCATTTGCCTACAAAATTCAGGTTTTCTTTATTTTTAATAGCTGTATAGTATTCCATTGTATAGATGTACCACATTTTTTAATCCACTCTTCTGTTGGGAGATATATCTGGGTTGTTTCCAGTTTCTAGCGGTTATGAATAAACCTGATATGAATATAGTTGTACAAGTGTCTCTTTGGCCCACAGGCAGTATATCTGGGTCTTCAGGAAGAACTATTCCCAGTTTTCTGGGAAATTTGCAAAATTTATTTCCAATGTGGTTGTACAAGTTTTCACTTACACCATCAATGAAAGAGTGTTACCCTTGTTCCAAATTCTTATCAGCATGTGCTATCTCTTGAAGTTTTGATCTTGGCCATTCTATTGGTGTAAGATGAAATCTCAGAGTCATTTTGATTTTCATTTGCCTGATGGCTGACAACAGAGAACATTTATTTAAGTGCTTCTTGACCACTTCAGATCCCTCTGTTGAGAAATCTGTTTAGCTCTGTACCCATTTTTTAACTGGGTTGTTTGGATTGTTGGTGTATATTTTCTTGATTTCTTTATTAACTTTGGATATTAGCTTCTGTTAGACTTAAGCTTGGTAAAGATCCTTTCCCAATCTGTAAGCTGCCCTTTTGTTCTATTGACAGTGTCCTTTGCCTTACAGATCCTTGTATCATGTATGGGGAGAGACAAGATAGAAGGACAGAGGACCAGGATGATGTATGGAAATCAGCTGTGGGTGGAAGTTGGGGGTTGGGGATTTCTCAAGGATGTGCCAGAGACATGGGGTATAAGGGATGTTACCAGGAGTCAATGAGAATGATCTTAGTTGAAACTCATAATAGTCAGGTTATGGAACCTGAAGAGGACACCTCCTATAGTCAGAGAGGACCCCCCCCCCCCAGTGGAGGGATAAGGACACCACCCACTCACAAAACTTTCTGCCCCAAAGTTATTCTGTCTATAAGAAATATAGGGTTAAGTATAGAGCAGAGACTGAGGAAATAGCCAACCAATAACGGGCCTAAATTGAGACCCATACTTTAGGCAAACATCAAATTTTCACACTATTAATGATAGTGTGTTGTGCTTACAGACAGGAGACTAGCATAACTGTCCTCTGATAGACTTTATCCAGAAGCTTACTGAAACAGATGCAGAGACCCACAGCCAAGCCTTGAATGAAGCTTTGGGAACTTTTACAGAAGAGCTGGGGGAAGGATTGAGGGCCCCAAAGTTGAAAAAAAAACCCCACAGGAAAACCAACAGTGTCAACTAACCTGGACACTTTGGGGCTCTCAGAGACTAAACCGCCCATCAAAATGCAAGCATGGGCTGGACTTAGGCCCTTGCATCTATGTAGCAGATGGTGTAGATCAGTAGTCAGTCTTGGTTTTCATGCGATTTCCCCCCCCCCCCAACAACTGTGGCAAACCAGTCTCTAAATTTGTTGACTATCTGTGGAATTTGTTCCCATAACTGAGTTGCTTTGTCTGGCCTCAGTGGGGGGCAATGTCCCTACTCCTGCAGAGACTTGATATATAACAGTGGGGGGGGGGGGATACCCAGGAGGGCCTCTACCTCTCAGAGAAGAAGAGGAGGGGGATGGAGAAAGGAACTATACTATGTAAGGGGGAACTGGGGTGGGGGGTCTCATTACATTGTGATGTAATGAGAGAAAATAAATTAATTGATGGAAAAACTGTTGGGGATCAGGATAAAAACACACACATTGTTTAATGGACAAGACATAAGTTCACACACCTGATTTTTTTTTTAATAAAGAAGCCAGAAATACACACTAGAAAAAAATAGCATATTCAACAAGTAGTGCTGATCAAACTGGTTATATGCATGTGCAAGTATATAAATTGATGCATATTTATCACTTTGGGCAAAACACAACTTCAAATGCCATCAATGCCAGTAACATAAAAACAGACATATTGAAACTGACAGAAAAGGAAGTTGAAAATAACCTTGAATTCATTGGCATAAAAGAAGATGTTCTGCACAGAACATTAGTAGTGCAGGAACCACCAATTAATGCATGGAACTTCAAGAAACTGAGATGTTTCTATAAGGGAAAGGATGCCATAGATTGGACAAAGTGGCAGCCTACAGAACTGGAAAACTTTTTTTAACATGAATTCCAGATGTGATAGAGGACTAGTATTCAAAATATATAAAGTCTCAAGAAACTAGATATCAAAAAGCAAATAGTATAGTTAGAAATTGATTACAGATCTAAAACAAAAATTTCAATATAGGAAACTAAGCTTACTGAGAATCTCATAACAAGATTCAACATAGCCATCAGGAAAATGCAAAAGAAACTACTTTGACAGTCTATCTTATCCTGGTCAGAATGGCTACAATCAATATTACAATTGACAGCTCATGCTGGAGAGAATATGGAACATGGGGAACTCTTATCCATTGCTGCTATTAATGTAAATTTATACCATCGCTATGGAAATCAATGTGATGGTACCTTGGAAAGTTGGGAATATACCTAGGTCAAGATCCTGCTCTACTACTCTTGGATATATTCCCAGAGGATGTGTGGCCTTATACAAGGAAAGTTGCTTAGCAATGTTCGTTGCTGTTCTACTCATAATAGTCAGAAATTGAAAATATCCTAGATGTACCTCAAAGACACACCCAAGGAGATAGAATTCAGATCAGACAATATTTGTGTGACCAAGAATCTGAGACTAGATAGCCCAGAGACCAAGGATAAAACCTTGTGGAAAAATAATACTTGCCTAAAACAATGAGTAACAATAAAACAATAAAATTCATAGTCTACTGTATACATAGATCAGTGCCTTTTTCTGCTATCATCAGAAAGGCTTCTGCCTGTAGCAGATAGGAACAAATATAGAAATCCTCAGTCAGACATCATGCAGAGTGAAAAACTTTGGAACATAGCTCCTATTGGTATGTCACCATCAAATCCCTCCCCATAGAGTTCAGGGAAGTCATGGAAGTGGAGATAGAAAGAGTGTAAAAGCCAGAGGTAACTGAGGACAACATAAGAACAAAGCTCTCTGTATCAAATGAAGAAGGCACTTATGAACTCAGAGAAACTGAAACTGCAAGAACAGAGCCTACACATGTCTGTAGCAGGTCCTCTGTGTATGTATTACAACTTTCACTTTAGTGTTTTTGTGGGGCAATGGAGTGTTTGAATGGGTGTGTCTCTGGTTCCTGTACGTGTTGTTGGGCCATTGTTTCTTCTGTTGCTTGCCTTATGTAGCCTTTTTGTGATGAATTTTTTATACTTTATATATTATTTTGTGTGTAAATATATGTATATACACATACATATATACACATATATAATACACACACACACACACACACACACACACACACACACACACACACACATATATATATATATATATATATATATATATATATATATATATAATGGTGACATACCAATAGGAGCTGTTCCAAAGTTTTTCACTCTGCATGATGTCTAACTGAGGATTTCTATATTTGTTCCTATCTGCTACAGGCAGAAGCTTCTCTGATGATAGCAGAATAAGGCACTGATCTATGAATATAGTAGACTATGAATTTTATTGTTTTATTGTTATTAATAAATTTGTTGTTAATATATAATATATATTATATATATGATATATAATATATAATATATATATACTTTGTTCTTTAGTAATAAAAGATAAAAAAGGAGTGTATTCAGAAGGGAGAGGAGGTAACAAGGAACTGGGAGATGTATAAGAAGAAGGAAGAACTGCAATCAACATATATTGCATGAGAACATAACCTATTTTCTCCCAGGAACAAAATTTCAAAAATTGAAAAATAAAAAGGAAAAGAGGGAAAAAGAAAAAAAAAATATATAGTTGCATAAATTTCATGTTGCCTTTTAAATGGTTTGTTAGAAGCATACTGCTTATAAATACTCTTTGTAGAATTTCATTTAACCTAATATTGTTAATCATAAGGAGATACACTGAGAATAACCGGAGGTTCTAAAGTCTGAAAAATGCAATCTATAGTTTGGAAGAATTTTAAATGCCCTGTTAATCATAAAAAGAAAAAATACTAGATGTCTCTTCTGAAATAAAATAAAAACTAGTATATCTCAACCAAAGCTCCCAGGGACTAAACCACCAAGCACAGAGTACACATAGAGGATCCCATGCTTTCAGCTGCATATTTAGCAGAGGGTGGCCTTTTGGGGCATATCAATGGGAGGCGATTCCCTTGGTCCTGTGGAGGCTTGATGATCCAGCATAGGGAAATGCTAGGGTGCTGAGGTAGGAGTTGGTGGGCAGGTAGAGGAGCACCCTCATAGAGGTGTGGGGGGAGGGTAGAGGGCTTTTGTGGAGGAAAAACTGGGAAGGGGGATATCATTTGAAATGTAAATAAAATAACCTACTAAATATAAAAAAATAAAGATATTTAAGGCATTTACCAATTTCAAATCATTTTATTATTATATTTTCATGGTAGAAGTTTTTTTTTAATTTTGTTATTTTATGTAAAAGAAATTTAAGCCTGATAATTTTGATGAAAAGTCTGCTGTAGTACTTTATGAGGAAAGTGTTCTTTCTCAAACTTTCCATATATTGAGACTGACCGTTAACTACCGATACTCCTAGGCTCAGAAGAATCATGCTTCCAAAGTGTGTGATAAATATAATGGTAGTCAACCCCATGCAACTAAACTTTGTTGATTTGAAATATATTTGAGGCTCTTACATAGTCTCTGTAACAAAGAAACCAAATTAACGAAATACTTACAAAATCTGTTAATCAGATATTGAGCCACCAACCAAGCAGAATACACTAGCTTATCTGAGGCCCCCAAATATACAGCAGATGATTTCCTAGTCTGGCCTCAGTGAGAGAAGAATCACCTAACCGTGAAGACTTGAGGTCCCAGGGAGTGAGGAGGTCTGGTGGGTTGAGGGTTGGGGGTGGGGACATCCTCTTGGAGAAGAGGGGAGGCAGTATAGGATGGGGAACAGCCAGAGGGTGGACTGGGAAAAGGATGACACCTGGACTGTTAAAAAAAAAAAGAAAGAAAGAAAAGAAAAGTAGGCAATATAGCTTTGACTTACCTTTAACATATTAGCAAATGAATTATACAGTTCCAAAGAAAAGTCTTCCTATACTCCCTAACAATCCTATTCTGATTTGATTTTTAGAACTGATATGTTGGTTTAAAAGATCAAAGAATCCAGAAGTCTTCTTAGGCTTCCCTATGCTATAGACTCAGCACATAAGAAGTATATAATAGAGTACACTTAATATGTAATGTGCATGAAAACTGCTATGTCTGTCTGTGTAGAGATAGAAGTATCATTGACACGTGTCACAGATCACACATTTTGTCATGTTATTAGTTAACATTTTTTTCAAATTCTTTAACAATTCTAAGTAATATAGGCATTAGAGTGTAATGTAGGGCTTGATACTCTAATGCTTTTAACTTTAGATCAGTAAGATGGTTTGCTGGTCAGGCAGTTTTTTTGCTAGTTCTCAGAGCTATGTAAGCATAGGCCCTTTTCAGTTTCTGACCTACCAGCATTTCCCTTAAATGGAGTGAGTCTGAAGAACGAGGCCTTAGGGATATGGTTCTACGTAAGTTCTTCACTCTGTGTCAAGGAAAACATAAATACATTTTTCCCAGGTAGCAGGTTTTTGTGATGCACTGTAAATTGTTTTATGATAGATGAACCCTGGCAAAACACATTGACTTTGTTGCAACAATCAAGGAAACAGACTTGAGTAAAGAAATACACCCTCGGGAACACAAAGACATTATGTTATGAAACCTTCGGTGATGACCCTTCTGTCTAGAGCAAGACTGAGAATATACTTAAAATGCTGTGTATAATATCACACCACCTGGAAAAAATTCTATCTGCAGGAAAACATAAGCAGAGTGGAGTTGGTCATGTGCCTCATAGTTTACATTATAACAGAGTCACTTAAAATATAATGTGGACCTCTTAAAATTGTGCATATCTACATTCTGTGGTGCTTGAAAACCATCTATATTATCAACTTTCAGTTATTCTAGAGTTCACTTTTCTTTCTCGGATATTTATAGCAGTCATCATATTTAATTGGGAAAACAAAGAAAAGAAAAAGATTTCACTACAGGTTTTTATATTATCTCTTTAATCATCTACTTTGACATGAAACTGACTTATTTTCTTTATGAATTTATTAGTTTAATTTTATGACATATTAGTTAATTTTAGTGATACTGAATAATAAAATAAAATTTAAATGTTAAAGACATTTGCATATATCAATGAAACCATATACAGAATTCAGTCAAATGTATAAGTATATATTGATTCAAATAAGGATAAATAATGTATACATTATTATTATACAGTATATGTATTCTTGAAAATGTGAAAAAATTTAATTATATGAAGTTTTCACATTGATATTGTCACTCTACTTTTAGAAATTATTATCTTTTGAGATTATACTATAGTTATATCTTCTGACCTTTCTTATCTTCAGTTCAAACTCTCCCTCATACTCCTTTTTTCTCTTTTTTAAATTAATAAGCTATTTTACTATTAATTGTTGTTACCTACTTATAAGTAAATCTCACACATATATATTACTAAATACGTTTTTGAGCAATCACAAGAAGAGGAAGCAATGGAGACAGATTTTCAATAAATAGAATCTATTAATAAGATTCATCTGGTCATTCAGTAACACAGACAGCAAAATATGACTCAAATTTCTGGAAATACATATTAATTGTTGGAGTGGATTTTTTCATGAAAATAAGAATGATTATTGAATAATCAAAAGAATCAATTGAGAAGAAAATAGAAATTAACTCATCAGTGCAATTCATGTACAGATATGCAAATATCTACAAAATAACAAATGGAGAAAAATCTTATGTGTAAATTCATGTGTGGTTAACAACCATAATTCATTTTAAAATGAGAAAGTGACAGATTTGTGTCTAAAGCAAAGTACACCTGTGAAAACAAAATATACACACCACAATAAACTAAATTGAAAGGTTCATAATAATTTAGAGATGTTTACTCCAAATATCAAGGTAATAATAATTAATTTTTATATCAAACATATATACTATATTTAACTAATAACATAAATAAAAACAGTGCAATGGTTACCAAAAGTGCAAAGCACAGTTGTGGATGCCTACAATATCAGCATTCATGGATTAGGGTGAGTAATCTTAGTTGAGTCCAGAATGTGCTGCGTAAAAAACTGTCTCAAAATCGGATACAAAATAAAAAATATATACCATAAAAATTGTAGCCACAAATATCCTTCCTTCCTCAATATTCTCTTCTTTACTTATTGCTCTGGATTAAATTCAGACCCCAAGCTAGACACATTCTTTCTCACTGTTTTATACCCTAAATCCTGAATTATATTTCAATCTTCAACTTCAGTTTAAAAAGGGTGTGGGGCACAACAACTCTGGAAATCAATCTGGTGGTTCCTCAGAAAATTGGAAATAGATTTACCTGAAAAATCAGCAATACCACTTTTGAAAATATACCCAGAAGATGCCCAACCATACCACAGAGGTACACGTTCCACTATGTTCATAGCAGCATTGTTAGTGATAGCCAGAAGCTGAAAACATCCCAGATGTTCCATCACAGAAGAATGGATATAGAAATTGTGGTTCAGTTACACAATGGCATGCTGCTCACATATTGAGAATGAGGACCCTGTGTTTCATCCAATAGATGACTGTGAGCATCCACTTCTGTATTTGCCAGGCACTGGCATAGCCTCACAAAAGGAGTGAAGAAGCTAGAGAAAGTACCAAAGGAGCTAAAGGGGTCTGCAACCCTATAGGAGGATCAACAATATCAACTAACCAGTACCCCCCAGAACTATGTATCTAGTTGCATATGTGGCAGAGGATGGCCTAGTCGGCCATCAATAGAAGGAGAGGCCTTTGGTCTTGCGAAGATCATATGCCCCAGTACAGGGGAATGCCAGGGCCAGGAAGCAGGAGT
The DNA here is from genome assembly GCF_000001635.26 of Mus musculus. NCBI lineage: Eukaryota > Metazoa > Chordata > Mammalia > Rodentia > Muridae > Mus > Mus musculus. The sequence continues at coordinate 48,891,322 of NC_000076.6, read as the reverse complement.
TGGTGGGTTGGGGAATAAGGTGAGGGAGGTTATAGGAGACTTTCAGGATAACATTTGAAATGTAAATGAAGAAAATATGTAATAAAAAAGTTAAAAAATAACAAAGAATGAGGACATCTTGAGTTTTGCAGGCAAATGAATGGAAATAGAAAATATCTTCCTGAATGAGATAACTCAGACCCAAAAAGACATGCAAGGTATGTACTCACTAATGAGTGGATATCTGCCAGAAAAATGAAAAGGAAAGAAAAGAAAAGAAAAGAAAAGAAAAGAAAGGAAAGGAAAGGAAAGGAAAGGAAAGGCAAGGCAAGGCAAGGCAAGGCAAGGCAAGGCAAGGCAAAAGAAAAAAAAAGAAAAGAAAAGAAAGAAAAGAAAAGAAAAAAGAAAAGAAAAAGTGCCGAACACTCAAGATAATGCCCACAGAACTCAAAATGGTCAACTAGGTGAATGGCCGAAGTGAGGATGCCTCAGTCCCACTTGGAAGGGAAAAGAAAGCAACCACAAGGAGGGATGGAGGGATTTAGGAGAGAAAAAGGATGGGTGAGGGTGGAGAGGGGAACATGATCTGGTATTGGGTGAGGGAAAAGAACTAAATCCCTGAGGTCCAGCAGAAAGAATGGAAACATGCAACCTCAGGAGGTAGGAGGCTGGGGGGACCCTCCAGAATGTGCCAGAGATATGGGAGGTGAGAGACTATCAGGACTTAAAGGGAGGGACCTTAGATAAAATGCCCTACATTGGGGAGAGGGAGCTTGTATAGCCTACCTCCAGGAGAAAGACAGGACACCAAGTGAGGGAGGTAATTGCCATCCAACAGTCAAAACTCTGACCCATAATTGTCCCTGTCTGAAAGAACTGCAGGGATGGAAATGGAAAGGATCCTGAGAAAAGAAGGTTCAGTGTTAGGTCCAAAGTGGGATCCAGCTCACGGGGTGGTCCCAAGGCCTGACACCATTACTGAGGCTATGGGGCACTCACAAAAAGCAACTATCATTTCTGCCCTCTGAAAGACCCAACAAGCAGCTGAAAGAGTAATATGTAGATATTTGCACCCAACCAATGGGCAGAAGCTGGTGACCCCTGTGGTTGAATTAGGGGACAGCTGGAAGAAGCTAAGGAGGAGGGAGACTCTGTAGGAAGACCAGCAGTCTCACTTAACCTGGACCTCCTGAGATCTCTCAGATACTGGAACACCAACCAAACTGCATAAACTAGCTGATATGAGGCCCTCAGCAAGTATACAGCAAAGGACTGTCAAGTCTGGGTTTAGTCAGAGAAGATGCACCCAACACTTAAGAGACTGGAGGCTCCATGGTGTTTAGAGGTCTGGTGGGGTGGGGGAGAGGGCTAGGGACATCCTCGTGGAGACAGGGGTGAGGAGAGAAAGTATGGAATGTGGAACTGTCAGAAGATGAACTGGGAAGGGAATAAAATCTGGACTTTAAAATAAATAGATAAGAGATAGATAGATAGATAGATAGATAGATAGATAGATAGATAGATAGATAGATAGATAGAACAAAGGATAAAAAGGATAGGGGAGGAAAGTAAAGTACAGCTAAAATATTTATTTGCCTCGATGAGACAATGAGCACGTTCTGGAAAAATAAGCAAGTGAAATCCCTCTCCTCTCCCATCCCTTGGCTACAAAGAAGATATTTTTATCTATCCCATAAGTACTGACAGCTTGGTACAATGGAAGAAAAATGGCAAGTAAGAAATAAAATCAGTTGTGTATCAAATGAAAAGTTTCACTTTAAAAGGATGACCACTTTAGAATTAACCAATAAATCATAAATTGACATAGGGATGGGAATCTAGCTCACAGCCACCCAGCTCTGGACTATACTTTAAGAAATGTGGTGGCAGGAGGGTAGTTAAATGTTTTAAAAAGGCAGGTTAGAGATTGAAGCCTATCAGGAGATCTGCTTGAGAAGATATTACTCTATGGAAATAGAAAATGTAGATGAGTAATAGAAGTTGCCAGTGCTTTAGAAGTGAAAAGATGATGGAGTTTATAGTAACAATATAAAAATATAATATGCAAGAAGCTTTCTTAAGTGAGGAAATAATACACCTTGACAATCAATGTAACACATTATGGTAGGTGGAAGTTTATCTTTGTATCCAATTCAATAAATATTCCTTTAATTTTGTCTAGTAGAAGCATCATTGAATAAATCGCTTGTATAAAAGAAAGTGTCAGCTGGCCTGATATTCTATATACATGAATAAAGAAAGAAGATTGAAGTAGTAGTTTAGTTTTTCACATACACATACATATGATTACTGTATTTATATCATCTCCCCTTCTTCCTTCCTCCCTCATATGCATGAACTCTTGTTCTTTAATTATTCTTGGTTTATACACAAGCACACAAACACACACACACACACACACTTATGCCTCCCACATGTATATAATTTACATGAATAAGTTTATAAATGCAAAAGGCTGAATTAATTTATTACTGTTCATTTGTTTATACATTTAGATCTGACCAGTTGAGATTGGACTGTTTTCTCTGCAGCAAATTGAATCTCTACTTTTCTTTTTCTTTTCTTTTTTTTTTCATCTTTTTTTTTTGGATAGAATTTATTTTTCTTATTAGGTATTTATTTCATTTACATTTTCCATGCTATCCCAAAAGTCCCCCACACCCTCCCCCACTCACTTTCCCACCCACTCACTCTTACTTCTTGGCCCTGGCATTCCCCTGTACTGAGGCATATAAAGTTTGCACGACCAATGGGCCTCTCTTTCCATTGATGGCCGAGTAGGCCATCTTCTGATACATACGCAGCTAGAGACAGGAACTCGGGGGAGTACTGGGTAGTTCATATTGATGTTCCACCTATAGGGTTACAGATCCCTTTAGCTCCTTGGTTACTTTCTCTAGCTCCTCCATTGGGGGCCCTGTGATCCATCCAATAGCTGACTGTGAGCATCCACTTCTGTGTTTGCTAGGCCCCTGCATAGTCTCACAAGAGGCAGCTATATCTGGATTCTCTCAGCAAAATCTTGCTAGTGTATGCAATGGTGTCAGCGTTTAGAGGCTGATTATGGGATGGATCCCCGGGTATGGCACTCTCTAGATGGTTGATCCTTTCGTCTCAGCTCCAAACTTTGTCTCTGTAACTCCTTCCATAGGTGCTTTGTTCCCAATTTAAGAAGGGGCAAAGTATCCACACTTTGGTCTTCGTTCTTCTTATGGCTCCTTAATTTCCTGGTGCTCTACACTTAGGGTTGGGAACTTCTGAGACTTTTTTCCCATCCATATTAGATTGAATTTGTGGTGTCACTTTTAAAGGCTATTTTGAAACTATATTATTGAGATTTAATGGGCACATTATTCTGTGACGTATAGAAGAGAATATGAATCTACCTTTCAGAAGATGTCCTGGTCATTTGGATCTTGCTATTTTTCTCCCTCAATTCTTTAAACCACTATAAGTTACAGCCATATTCTGTAGACTTACCAATGAATAAGTGTAGTCCCTAATTTATCATCAAAATATCTTTTTTTGTACATAATGACCAATACAGAAAGATGCAACTGTGCAAAATGAAAATAAGGGATTGTGTAGAACCAATTTAAAGTGATTTTTCTGTAGCACATAGTCAACATGGAATGCTCAAAGAACATCAGTAAAATAATAAAATGCAGTGTGCCAATCAGAAAGCATGTCTTTCAATTAAAGAGACAGCAGGTTTGAGTGATAGCACATTTCTCTGTTTTCATTTTTTATTTGTTGTGCTCCTAAGTCTCATTTTAATCTTGTGTTTTCTCTAGAATCCATTGTCTGAGGAAAAGAGTAAAGGTTAGTTAAAATATCATGGAATGGAAGCAACTATTATCACAAAACTCTTGCTGATATGGCATTTGTATCCATTATCATCTAAGATTCAGTCATCAAGGGAAAAATCAATTTAGACAGGCAATATTTAATATAAATTCATTAGCCAGAAAACATGAATATACTAACAAATAGTGTAAATACATCTATAAGGAACAGTGTTAATAAAGACCGAGGGTACTATGAATAATATCTCTATTCTTATAACTAAGGCAAAATTCCACAGAACAAAATAACATGGGAGAATCACTATTTCCCACCTTTATACCCTGTTCTTTCCTGGAAGACTACAGAGTTAATACATGTGATGGTCAACTTGTTAACCCAAGAACAGTTTGCTTTAGGCATGAAACAAAAAAGTAAAATGATATCTTGTGTGCTAGAATTGCTGGAATATAACAAGTTGAGAGTTGTAAAGGTAAACTTTACTTTTTTCCAATAATAATTTCTTGACTCATCCTCTCCCTATCATGGGGAAGCATTAAAAAGTGTTCTTTCTTTGTCTAAATTGTGTCATTCTTCTTATATCTAGCTAACCAACATTATTCATTTTCAGTCTTATGTTGGTAACATTTCTCTGTAAAATAAACTCATTTTCACAGGGACATAATATTCTTGTTTTTAAGCAATGCATAGTTATATTGACTTTGTTGATCTGGATATTCTCTGACATTTAGTTAGTTTGGATTAGTACCAGGAGCCATCCAGGGGAGAATAAACCTAGCAGGTAATATTCCTGAGATGAATTCACCATGGACTGTAAATCATGATGAATGAACCCTTTTCAGGCAAGTCCAAAAGGGACTATATTTTAGGAAAGACTCCTACATTTAATACTTTTTGGGCAGATTTCTGCAGATAAATGAAGATATTCTGACTTGTAGTGATACTATATAGACAAATAGATGATTTCTTATCCTAGAAGAATTCCTAAAATTATACTAATCATTATTTTATGCTCTTTATAATAGGATTGGTATTAAAGATGTTTCTGATATGAAAACTGCAATTAGAACTCTGCCAGTCTTCAAGTGTTATAAGTCAATTTTTTCTGAGACATAAAAAGGGATTACAACTTATGGTCACATTCCTTAGGTTGTAAAACAATTAACCAGAGGTCATAAAAGGGAATTAAGTTCATTGTAGGTGTAAAGACAAAAGATAAAATATTAACTGGGTTTATCTATATAAAACTTCAATCCTAACAAGAATTAAGTTTTTAAAGTCTCAATGAACCTGCAGAGCTAGTGACATAAAAATAAATGTCTAGTAAGATAACTACTCTTTATGAAAAAACATGTAAACATCTCTGTTTTAAACTTCTTATTCAATTTATGATTTGAATTAATGTTTGAGCTTTTAGTGAACGTTTGTAAAAAACAAGCAAACAAACAAAAAACAAAACCTTGGACAATCCATATGATCTATTCCCTTAGAAAAAGTACTAAAATAACTATTAACAATTGCATTATATTACAGTAGAAAAGAGCAAGGTTAGGAGGAGGAAGGAGAATGACAGAAGATTAGAGGAACTTAGAAATTAAAAAAAGCAATTTAGAAATAGGAGAGCATATATTCTGATAGATTGTCCTCCTTTTACTTTCCCTAAGAAATAAAGAGAACATTAGGGCAGGAGCAGAGGACGGGAAGCAATAAGCAGAATGCAGAGAGAAGAGACAAGGGGCAGAGAAAGCAGGAAGACCAGGCAGGCTTCTCCTTACCATAGGATGTAACAGGCTTTGTTGTTGTTCATTCCAACAGGAAGAACTGTATTAAAGAGTCACAGCATTCAAAAGATTGAGGCTCACTGCTGTATAAAAATATAACTTAGTAATAATTAAAACGTTAATTTATAAATGAAATTTATTCTCAAATCATAAAAATTTACAAAACAATACTATGTGTATATCAGCTAAGTAAACTATACGACATCAGATATGTAAAACTATCATGACAAATTATAATGGATTTGATAAACTATAATAATAAAAACAGAACTATCTAGAGCAACCAAATTGTTATTAAAACTAAACTTTAAGTTATAAACATCAATATAAAAAAGAAATAAAATTATGTGTGAATTACTTAAATAAAATCCATTAGCTGTTCCATATATACACGTCATTGAAATTAATGATTTCATCAAATATTCTAATGAATGTAAAAGGTAAAAGTAAAGTAATTTAATAACAAAATCTTGATCTAATTCAAATACTTAAAAAGGGGGAGTGGGTGGGTAGGGGATTGGGGGAGTGGTTATGGGGGACTTTTGGGATAGCATTGAAAATGTAAACGAGGAAAATACCTAATTAAAAAAAATACTTAATAGAACATGACTTTCTACCAAATTTAAAAATTAACAACAAAATAGACAACAAAAGTGCTTAAAATATATTTATAAAATACTGGATATCAAAGACAGTGAAAATAGTAAAATAAAATCTACCATGCTTCATTAGAACAATTACCAAAAGTATAGAAAACAAACTTTGATAAGTAAAATTATGTTAAAGCAATAATTAAGTACCACATCCAGTGGCATATGAAAAAATTGAACATAGTTTATTAGAATGTAAATCCTATTCACTATCAGGCTTTGAGTAATATATTCTAACATTTCAACAATTTAAAAATCAATGAAAGTTATCTTCAATGCCTCATATTTTTCTCTTCCTTTTTTTTTCTGTTCTGCTGATGAAGCTGCCTCTGTAGTTTCTGCTTGCACTCCTAAATATTTTATCTCCAGAATTCTCTGTTTCCATTTCTTTATTGCTTCTATTTCCATATTCAGGTACTAAAAGAATGTGTATTATGTCATTTCAGACTTTTGGTCCCACTCTTGTCTTACCTATGACTCCTGATAAGCTGAACTAGAACTAAAGAGATCACAGGGTGGTCAGACTCTGCTATGAGAAGTGTTTGTTATAAAACTACCTGAAGTCTGACTGAGGTTGATGAAGTCAATCCACACCAGGTTTTCTTATCTTTCTGTGGTTTGCTTTCCTGTAGGACATATTCAGGGACATATTAAGGAATTTTGTTTGTCTTTGTGCATCTTTAGAAATAGACAGAAGTTAATAGCAACCTTTTCTATTTCTTTTGTGAAATATCCAGGACTTGACTCTGTTACCTATTTTCCCATGATATTCTGCTAAATTTTATAGTGGGTAAGTCTCACAGCAGAATCTGACCACACTGAAAATTGCACTGATCTCCTTGGTTCAAGTTCAGATTGTTATGAGTGGAAGGCAAAGCAAGGGTGGGGGACAAATTGCTTGAATGATATCACACATATGCACTTATTACTGCAAAGTTTTCTCTCTCTCTCTCTTTTTTTTTTTTTTTTTTTTTTTTACATTTCAAATGTTATCCCCTTTCCTGGTTCCCCCAACCCAGGAAACTCTATATCCTATCCCCCATCCCTTGCTTCTATGAGGGTTTTTCACCACCCACCCACCCACTTCTGCTTCCATGCCCTGGTATTCCCTTCACTGGGGCACACTGAGCCTTCACAGTAACATGGGCCTCTCCTCCCATTGTTGCCCAACAAAGCCTTCCTATGCTACATATGCAGCTGGAGCCATAGGTCCCTTCATGTTTACTCTTTGGTTGGTGGTTTAGACCCTGGGAGTCCTGGGGGTCTGGTTGGTTGATAATGTTGTTCTTCCTATGTGGTTGCAAATTTCAAAGGGTATAACTAATGCATACAGTCCACGAATAAGAAAGACATAATATTCAAAACTTTTCAAACTTATGGACTACACAGTCTGCTGTCATATGATGCATTTTAATCCTGGTAATTTCAGAAGTAATTTTGTAAATTTCTATTAAAATAGCAGTAATAAAGTCCTTGTAATCAGAACAATTTATTCTAGAATATAAACAAAATTTTATTAAATATATTTTAATATGATTTTGAGGTCTTCTATGTAAGTTAAGTGTCTCCAGGGTTAACAAAACAGAAAAACCATGAAAAACAAATGTAAATTAACATTGCCAAATAAACTCTTTTACCTCTGACCTTTCTCCCACTTAAATTTTCTCTAATTCTTATGACTGCTGTTTTTGTTTATTTCAAACATAACTGTGCCTAAGAATGACTTCAGATTTAGATTTCTAAGCATAGAGGCTTTTGTTAAATGCATTTGCAAATTCAACCATTGTTCTCATATATATATATATATATATATATATATATATATATATATATATATATATATTGGTTTCCAGGCCCTTTATAGAAATATAAGCCAAATTCATTCCTCATGCATGTAAAATTATCTCCAGACACATACTAATAACTAATCCAATGTGAGTGCTACATACCTAGTTGTGATATTGCCTACATGATAGAAGCAAAAAAAAAAATCCTACATATTTGGTACAGATGATACATGATGTTTTTGAGCAGCAGTTGTTTGACTTGGTAATTCTGAAACATTAAATAATCTGAAAGAGATGACTATAGTTTTGAAAATATGGATTACCTCATTCAGAGCATTTTTGTTCAATCCATTTACCTTCATTTTTTAAACATTTGGATTTACAATATTTCACTGTATAAAAGTACCACATATTCTTCTTTTTTAAAAATTAGATAGTTTCTTTATTTATATTTCAAATGTTATCCCCTGTCTTAGTTAGGGTTTTACTGCTGAGAACAGACACCATGACCAAGGTAAGTCTCATAAAAAGCAACATTTAATTGGGATTGGCTTACAGTTTCAGAGGTTCATTCCATTATCATCAAGGTGGGAGCATGGCAGCATCCAGTCAGGAATGGTGCAGGCAGAGCTGAGAGTTCTACGTCTTCATCCAAAGGCTGCTACTGGAAGACTGACTTCCAGGCAACTAGGGTGAGGATCTTATGCCCACACCCACAGTGACACACCTATTCCAACCAGGTCACACCTATTCCAACAAGGCCACACCTCCAGATGGTGCCAAGGATATACAAACCATCATGTTCCACTGCCTGGTCCCCATAGACTTGTTCAAAAACATGAGTCTATGGGGACCATACTTAAACAGCATAATGCAAAATGCATTTAGTTCAACTTTCAAAGTCCTCATAGTCTATAGCAGTCTCAACAATGTTAAAAGTCCAAAGTTCAAGGTCTCTTCTGAGAAACATCCAAATAATTAACTGTAATTCCCATAGCAAGGCAGGAAACCAACTGGGCAAACTCCAAATTCTGCATTTCCATGGCTGATGTCAAAGCTGTCTTCAGATCTCCACTCTTTTTTCATCTTTGTTGACTGCAACAAACTGCTTTCTCCTGGGCTGATTCCACTCCCTATTAGCAGCTCTCCTCAGCATGTATCCCATGGCTCTGGCATCTTTAACATCTTTGAGTCTCCAAGGCAATTTCAATGTTACAGCTTCTTGTTTCAGTGTCTGGGATTCCAATTGATCTTTTGGACCCCTCTTAAGGGCTGGCATCACTTTTTTGCTCTGCCCTCTGTAGCACTCTAAGCTCAGGTTGATCCACTCCACTAAGGCTGCTTTTTTGGTGATCATCCCATGGCACTGACATCTCCACTAGTTCCACATGTTCCACTCCAACTAGGCTTCACCAATAGCCTCTCATAGGCTCTTTTCATGGTGCTAAACCTCAAATCCTTTGCATGACCCCTTTAGTCCTGGGCCATCAATTATAGCTGAGAGTATACCTTCTCCAATTGCCTTCCATGACCTCTCACAGTGCCAAGCATCAGCTGTTCTTCATGACCCTTTCATGCCTTCAAAACCAGTATCACCTGGGTGATTCTTACATATTACCAAATCCAGCTGCAGCATGAGGTACAACTTTGGTTATCTCTGGAACACAGCTTCTTTGTGTTCCCAGAAAACACTTCCCAGAAGATTTCACCTCAGAGATGCTGGGCTCTTCATAATCACTGCTAAATTCTTAGTTCCAGCTAAATAGCATCAATTGTCCCAGTAGTTCCTTCTATTCTTAACGCTAGAGCCAGAGCCACATGGCTGAAGCTGTAGAGTTCTGCTGCTTACAGGAACTAGAACATGATCCTCTTGTACTATTACATTGTCACTGGCTTTCTGTTTTTCTAATCCTTCACTGCCTAAGCTTGGCTATCCTGGGTCTTGCTCTGTAGATTGACCTTGAATGCAGAGATCAGCATGCTTGTCTCCTGGGAATAAAGGTGTGTACCACCAGGCCTGGATCTAAATTTAGTTGGGTAGGATCTTGCCCCAAAGTCCAACTCCCTTAATCTGTTATCTCCTAAAACACAGGATTTTGCTCTATTTCACTTCCTGGTACCCCTTTAATACTCGAACCATATATTTGATATTTTTCCTTTCTAAGCTTGCTATGCTTGTTCAAACTTCCCTTCATAAGACTTAACCAGAGAACAAAGTCTCTGCTGAGCTTTTTTGAAACTTCTTTTGTCAGTGCAATTATCTGAGTCTCAGGCAGACTTTTCAGATAAGGGCAAAAAGTAGTCACATTCTTCACCAAATACCACAACAGTCTTTATGCCACATTCTGAAATTTTTCTCATTTGAAATCTCTTGGGCCAGGTCAACACAGTTCAAATTACTCCCAGCAACAAAGTCTTCCATATTCCTACTAGGATGGCCCATTAAGCCCCATTTAAAGCATTCCACTGTTTTCCATATCCAAAGTCCCCAAATCCACATTTTTACAATAAAAGCACTATCAGGCCTCTCACAGCAATACCCCAGTCCCTGGTACCAACTTCTGTCTTAGTTAGGGTTTTACTGCTGTGAACAGACACCATGACCAAGGTAAGTCTTATAAAAAACAACAGTTAATTGGGGCTGGCTTACAGGTTCAGAGGTTCAGTCCATTATCATCAAGGTGGAAGCATAGCAACATCCAGGCAGGTATGGCACAGGCAGAACTGAGAGTTCTATGTCCTCATCCAAAAGCTGCTACTGGAAGACTGACTTCCAGGCAACTAGGGTGAGGATCTCATGTCCACACACACACACAGTGACACACCTATTCCAACCAGGTTACACCTATTCCAACAAGGTCACACCTCCAGATCATGCCACTCCCTGGTCCAAGGTTATACAAACCATTACATGCCATTTCCTGGTTTCCTCTCTGAAAACCCCTATCCCCTTCCCCCTCCCTTGACTCACCAACCCACCCACTCTTGCTTCCTGGCCCTGGAATTTCCCTACACTGGGGAATAGAACTTTCACAAGATCAAGGGCCTCTACTCCCTTTGATGGCTGACTAGACCATCCTCTGCTACATATGCAGCCAGAGCCATGAGTCCTACATGTGTACTCTTTGGTTCGTGGTTTAGTCCCTGGGAGCTCTGGGAATACTGATTAGTTAATATTTTCATTATTCAGTTTTACATGTAGATGGGTTCCTTTTTCTACCTATTGTGAGTAGAACAGCAGTAAACTTGGATAAACTAATATCTCTGTATTAAAATATAGAGTCCTTGGGTATATGTCCAGGAATGAAATACGTTGATCTTGGAGGTAGATATATTCCAACTTTCCTGAGAGACCACCACACCAGTTTCTCTAATGAGTGTGCAGGTGTGCACTCTCCCCAGCAATGAATAAGTATTTCTGTTTCTCTACATTTTAGTCTCTTTCTTTCTTTATTTTTTTCTTTCTTTCTTTCTTTCTTTCTTTCTTTCTTTCTTTCTTTCTTTCTCTCTCTCTCTCTTCTCTCTCTCTCCCTTCCTTCCTTCCTTCCTTCCTTCCTTCCTTCCTTCCTCTCTCTCTTTCCTCCCTCCCTCCCTCTCTCCCTCCCTCCCTCCCTCCCACCCTTTTTTCCTTCTCCCCCCCCTCTCTTTTAATTCAAGAGAGGGTTTCTCTGTGTTAACAGCATTGCTGTCCTGAAAAACCTGGCTTTGAAGACCATGTTGTTCTTGAACTCAGAGAGATCTCCTTGCCTTTGCCTCCTGAGAGCCAGAATTAAAGGGATGTGCCATCATGACCTTTTGCTTGTTTGTTTTATTTTATTTAATTGTTTTTTACCTGTTGTTGGTTTGAGCTTGGCTATTATGACTGGGTGTAAGATGAATTCTAAAACTCATTGTGATTTGCATTTCTCTGATAACTAATCGTGCTGAACATATTTTTAACTATTTCTTGGCTACTTGAGTTTTTTCAAAATTAAAAAAAGGTAATGTATCTCAAAAATACATTTGTAAAAATGTGAAATGTGTGAAATTATTTTATTTCACATTAATGGTAAGGTAGTTTTCAAAATACTGTTCTCAGAATGCAGCTCTTGGTGGCTGCATTTCTTTTGCAGACTGAAATGGGCTTGAACTCACTGAGACCTACCTGTTTCTCCCAAATTCTGGGACTAAAAGTGTGATCCAGAATGCCAACACTAAAGTATTTCTTAAATATTACACTTTTTAACAATGCTTTCAATTGTTGTCTAAAAATAAATACAAAGAAATATGTTTTAATAGAAACACATTATAGAACTAGAAACTATTAGAGTGCTTAGGATAACTAGTTAAGCAGATATTAATGTTTTAACTCCCTCCAATAAATTTCTCTTCTGTGTCTCTAATTACATTTTAACTTATGAAAAGCCTTACTTGTCATTTGAGTTTTTCTTTGTTAGATAACCTGTAGCTATGTTAAGCAGTGTCTTTGTTCTGTGTTTAAGCTATGGTCCTATTTTTTTTCCATTCGTTCTTCATGTTATCAAGTATGGGATTTAAAATCATTTTGGAGGGGTGGCACTTGATATGCAAAAATGAAAGATAAGTATACATTAAAGAATTGAAGTTAAATCAGTCATGCTTCCATATAAGTATAAAAAATAATATTGGTAGAAATAGCAGAGCCACCAATAAGTTTATATTATCTACATTGGTAATCTTGATAATACAGTAGACACATTGTTGAAAATTGAAATCGAGAAATGGTATAGGGTCTAGAGAATACAATGATAACAATATGACTATGTGTTTATTAAAGCATTTTGTATAGTGTCCTCAGACCAGTTCTCTGCTTTTTTTGTATAAAAATCTTCATTGTTTATTAAAATTATCAATTTGCCTTGAACTTATTCCTTCCCAATATTAGTCTCATTTCCCATAAATGTTCATACCATAACTAAAGACTTTCCACGATTTTACCGTACGGTATTCTGAGCACGACAGTACTGCTTCTCCTAACCTACACTGTGAGTTATGTTGGCAGGCTTTATCATTTTGGCAAACTGCATGTGCTTCTTTCTAAGTGTTCATCTCTACTCATTTATTTACAGACACATATTTGAGATGAAAGCAATGAACCTGAGATCATTTAATCTACACAACCTAGACAACCTTATCTGCATGATAATATTACATAATTGTTAAAACAATGTAAAACATGGGGATTAGGCACCAATGACTATTTTTAAATTCAGAGTGTGGCACAGCAGCTGTATTGAATGAGACCTCATTTACTATCTTTAATTACAGCTTAACTGCAAGCTTGAAAGTCATTTTTAGATGGGTAGTCTTATGTATTCATGTGCTCTCATAATACATTCTAAAAATTCAAATTTGTTCTTGATTGAAGTCACAACATGAGGTTTAAATGTTATCTCGTGGGCACTAATTTCCTCCTCCATAACTAGTAGTGTGAGTCCACATTTCAATTCTAAAGCCCTTTCCTTTCCACTGTAATATGTCTTGGAAGGTTTAAATCACACATTCAAGAAATAATTGCCATTTTAAATTGAACTCAGAGCAGAACAAACCAATTACTGTAGGTGCATCAGTGTAAAGCATTTTGCTCTTCAGCAGGCTGCAGCAGCCTGCGCATTCCCTCTATCACTATTATTATCACGTTACCGTTGCCTCTGTATTCACAGCCTGAAGCAGACTAAAAAGCTTCTAAGGGGATGAACATCCTTGAAGTTCATATTGAAATTTAATGGTCATATTTGACATAATTTAAAATATGAGGGATCTGTAGTTAAACTAATTTTTATTCCCTTTCAAAAGTGTATGTTGTATTCTGATAGTATAGCTAGTAAAATAAAAATGTATACAGTTTATTGTAAGCTTTAAACAGAGATTGGAATTTGTACATAATTAAAACTCCTGTTCAAGAAAAGTGTCTTAACTCCTATTATTTATCACATATCACAGTAACAAACAATAGACTATTCAACTAACAGGTTTCTATTATCATTTAATATATTTAATGCATTTAACTTTAGTAATTCATTCACTTATGTGGGCAGTATTTTACTCTAGCATAAGTTAGCATCACAATTAAGATATTATTACCCCAGTATCATTTTATTTTGAATTGTTGGAATAGTCTACCACAATTACCTTTGATTCTTAAAAATCCAATTGTGGATTTTTGCCTATAATAAAATGTATACTAGTATAAATTCTTTCTTTTGACAAATGTATACAATGCCATTGAAAATACAGGATAGTTCCATCACTCTAGGGAAAATACAGAACATATCCATCATCCCCTTGTCTCTTCATACCCCCCTTAACTCTGTGTATTGTGAAGGACTGTTACACATCCTGCTACTATCATTACTTCTGAGGCTTTGAAATATTATAAAATAGAACTACCTAGTATGAAATCCTTTTTTTTCTTTTTTTTTTGTTTCTTTTTTTAATTAGGTATTTTCCTCATTTACATTTCCAATGCTATCCCAAAAGTCTCTCATACCCCCCGCCCCCGACCTCCCCTACCCACCCACTCCCCCTTTTTGGCCCTGGCGTTCCCCTGTACTGGGGCATATAAAGTTTGCAAGTCCAATGGGCCTCTCTTTCTAGTGATGGCCGACTAGGCCATCTTTTGACACACATGCAGCTAGAGTCAAGAGCTCCGAGGTACTGGTTAGTTCATAATGTTGTTCCACCTATAGGGTTGCAGATCCCTTTAGCTCCTTGGGTAACTTAATTCCCTTTTAAGTTATGAGTTCAAATTTATTTCCCCATCATATACTTTAGAATAATTTTGATATTTTAAATACTATTTGAATTCTAATTAGTTTCTTTATAATGTATTAATTATAGTACCATTTTAAGATACTAATATATGTAGCATAGTCACTAAAAATTATTCTTAAAGTGTAGTATTAATTTCTTTGACTACACAATATCTATTGATAATTTCTTGCTGTGTGAACAAACTATACATGAAAGAAATTCCATGCCCCAAATGGAAGGGCAAGAACTCTGTTAGCTCACGCACTAACAGCTGCTTGAAAGAAGCAAGCTCTTAGCAACAGTGCAGAAGCAAATTAGAGAGATGTTCTCTACTGGTTATCAGTTTACCATGTCTTTCAAAGTAGCAAAAGCTTTTCTTGATTTATCACCTGATCCAGAATTTGAGCAGGGCAGGAGTTTTGAGATAAGCCTTTCCTTTTTCAGGATGGATGTGAGGTTCTGTTCCTTTATGGATATGAGGATAATATTACCAGAAAGCATCTGAATGTCTATCCTTGTTCCTCTATTTGTTTTTCTCTGCATCTATTTTATAAAACCAGTCTAAGTCATCAGAATAAATTACACCTTAAGCTATAACGACTTTTTCCTTGGATGACTTTTAGGGTGAAAGAATCTAAAGTATCCTGGTGGATTCCATAGCTTATTATTCAGTGTAACTCATTGGTTTCACATTGGAGATTCTGAAAGCCAAGACAGATGACTTTCTAGGCCTGTAGATCTCAGTGCTAGTGAGTTAGTATTTCCTACATGTTTTCTTGGAAACAGTGGGAATAGAGACCATATTTGGTTTCAACTTTTCAATTTTGTCCTTTGTCTTATCACCACTGATAATATAGCATCAATAAAATTTCCTTCTTGATGATTATCAAACATCTGGAAATATGCCAGTTTTAACTTGCTTTCAAAAATTTGCTTCCAAATTTTGGCTATAGATATGTTTTGAGGGGGGTCATTACAAAGATCTGAATGGCAACCAATGACAATGCCAAGACTTGTAACATGTGCTTTTCTATAGATTCTGTAGCCAGTTTAGATAATTTAAATATTATTTTTATGTATTTAAAATTTTATGTCATGTTTACCTCTGTGGATCAAGCAATGTGAACATTTCCAGATAATGATTCTTCCTTAGACTCTGAAGGCAAGGAAACTAGGTATGCTCAGGGAATTTATATAATCTTATAAAAATAAACCTTGGCCATTCCAGGAAAGATGGGAGTTAAGATAAACAGCTTGGCATCAAGCTATACATTGGTCTCAGCAAGTAATACTTTACCAGTATTGATTCAGAATTAATCTTTGTTGCTAATAGTTTGAACACAATGATCCAGAATAATCAGACTAGAATAGCTAATTTCAAATCCAGAATAGATATATTCCTTTCTATTTTAATGTTCACAAAGCTCATTTATTTTCATGCAATTTCTACAGTGCTGTTTTTTTTTTTGTTTTTTTTTTGTTTTTTTTTTGTTTTGTTTTTTGTTTTTTTTTTTTTTGTAGTAGATAATGAAGTTCACGTGGCTTTGTTTTTCAGGTTTATGAAGGTGTTGGCATGTTCCCAAGTACAAGGCCTTAAAATCTCAATGAAGTGTTTAGGGTTTGTCATGTATCATGTATTTCTTTTAATGATCTTCATTTTACTAACCTCCTTTTAAAGGATCATTGGATCAAAACATTGACATTGATATAACTAGATCAAAATATACCTATTGAAAATACATGTGTGCAAACTTTATGCCCCAGTACAGGGGAACTCCAGGGCCAAAAAGTGGGAGTGGGTGAGTAGGGGAGAGGGGGGGGAGGGTATGGGGGACATTTGGGATAGCATTGGAAATGTAAATGAGGAAAATACCTAATAAAAATATTAAAAAAAAAAGAAAATACATGTGGGCTCTGACTACATAATAGTTCATGTAACCTTTCAGACAAATGGTGAATAGCTATTATTTTGACATTACAAATTGAAAAAAACTTATAATTCTCTTCATAAGTAAAATAGAAAACAGGATACTTATTATGCCTGTGATGTATGTCATACTCTATATGTGATAAATAATTGTTTCTAACAATGGTGGTATATGTGATGCAATGACTATAATTAAAGCTTCTACTTGGTTCATCTTGTCTTAGAGAACAATGCTTCTCTAGGACATTGATTCTCTTTCTGCAGAGGCCAGAATTGATGAGTGAACATTGCTGTGGCACAGGCCTCTGCTCTCCATTTTTAAAAGTTTAATAATGGTGCTGGTTTCTTCCATACCCCTGGATTGTAAGTGATTTTGATTTAGTCTCTGGGGTTTCTACTGTGCCTTTCTCATTGTAATAACCCATGCTGAAAAGAAACTGTAGTTACTAGACTGCAAAGTACACAATTTCCAATTTTATTCTCAATTTTGCTGGGAAAATTATCACAGAGTGAATTCAAAGGCTCCTTGAAATAGACTTGTGCAAAAGCCTATTATCTGGTTCATATATATCCACACTCTGAAGTAGATCATGGTGGTAGGCTGTTTGTAGAATATCTAAATAACCTCAGATAATCTCTATGCTTTTCCTGTCTTATTATACACAATCATCCATTGTAGATTAACCCTTTAGGAAAAGGCTGGTGATGTGCAATATTTTTAATAATTATTTTGTTGACTTTTATCTTGAATCCATTTCTATTATTTCAATAGAAATGATATATTTCTTTTTTCAACGTTGAATCTAAAAGTTAGTTTCTATCTTGGAACTGACGGAAACATTTATGGCATTTTACTGGGATGACTTGGTCCTAGCCACTTTTTTCCTTTTATGCTTATGATATTCTTTCTAATATGCATTAGGGGTAGAACACTATATAAATCACATCTGGAAATTCATTCATGCTAATTTCATTTGGTCTTTTCAATTTGTCATTTAGTAAGTTAGCTGTAGGCTTCTGAGAATGAGGATAAAATACTGGTATGTAGTTTTTGTCATATCAGGACATTGCCTTCTACCTTGACATTAAGAAAGTAGTTGAGTGACTACTTCACTTGACATTATAAAAGAAATGAATGGCATTTTTAACTAATTTTGATTGAATATACTCCAACGCATCAGTGACGTTCTCTGAGTGACATGTCCTCTTTGAACTTATAGAGAAGACACCACTTCCTATATCTTTGGGATCATAAAAATGGTTATGTAGCATCGTCACTTACTTATATTTTATCTTGTACCATCTGCCAGGAAGCTGCTGCATTTCTATTTTGTGCAGCATTGATCATCAATCTTTTTGAGCTTCTAAGATAGAAGCATCCTACTGAACACCTTGCATCATCCCTAGAGGTTCTTGCCAAAATCTTTCATCTCACATGGTGAGAAACTGCTCCCAAGTAGATTCCTATGTATTCATTTGTATTCTCTACCACCCACAAAAGCCAATCTGATACTCCCTTGGTTCTACTGCAAATACTTGCAGCCAATTCTTAAGACTCATATTTAGTGCCATCTATGCTCTTTACAGCAGAATATCTAAGTAGTACATTTATATATTCACATTTGCAGTCTTCAATAAATACATCCTAGATCATTCAGATGTCATGCTATAAAGTTCATTTTGAAGCCCTTGCTAAGATACATATTGGTAGTATGTGATCTATTTTAATGTAGTACTTTTTCTAAAATGGGAGAAATTAATCTTGATTATTGAAAAATAGTGAGATTTATGTCCTTAGAAAAAATATGATGAGTTTTTTTTAATTGAAGATAATGAAGAGAAAAACACAATGGTATGAAGAAGCCAATAAGGATAGAGTACTGTGAGGCACTAAGAAGTATAAAACTAAGAAGTATTTAGACTCAATTCTGTATGAACCAAAATAAAAGACAGTGGGGACCAGAATGCTGGTCACACTGGGAAGATACAACTAAAGGATTTATAAAGAATTGCACTCACTGATAAGGGATATTAGCCCAGAAATTTAGAATACCCAAGATACAATTTGCAAAACACATGAAACTCAAGAAGAAGGAAGACCAAAGTGTGGATACTGTGTTCCTTCTTAAAATGGGGAAGAAAATCCATAGAAGGAGTTACAGAGACAAAGTTCAGAGCAGAGCCTGAAGAAATGACCAAACAGAGACTGTTCTGCTTGGGGATCCATCCCATAAAGAACCACCAAACCCAGACACTAGGCAGATGCCAAGATCCTGCTAATAGGAACCTGATATAGCTATCTTCTGTGAGGCTCTGACAGTGCCTGGCAAATACAGAAGTGGATGCTCACAGTCTTCTATTGGACAGAGCACAAGGTCTCCAATGAAGGAGCCAGAGAAATACCCAGGGAGCTCAAGGGGACTGAAGCCCCATAGAAGGAACATCAATATGAACTAACCAGTACCCTCAGAGCTCCCTGGATCTATAGCACCAATCAAAGAAAACACATGGTGGAACTTGTGGCTCTAGCTATATTTGTAGCAGAGAATGGCATAGTCGATCATCAATGGGAGGAGAGGCCCTTGGTCCTGCGAAGGCTTTATACCCCAATGTAAGGGAATGCCAGGACCAGGAATGGGAGTGAGTGGGTTGGGGAGCAGGGGGGAGGAGGGACAGGATAGGGGATTTTTGGAGGGGAAACTAGGAAAGGGCATAACATTTGAAATGTAAATAAAGAAAATATCTAATAATAAAAAAATAAAGAATGGTGTTTTGGTATGTGAAAACTGTCCTCCAGCAAAATAATGCATACATAAGAGAAAATAACTAAGATGAGAAGCAACAATTGGCTTCAAAATTCACAAAGAAATTTATAGATTCTTCAAATGTTATTGATGTGTTTGTGTGATTTTTTATTCAGAATTTCGTTGTGTATAATAAATTTTTTAAAAATACAGTATTACAGCTAGTACACTGTACTATATTTAGAAGTCAAGTATCCTCAGAAATTACTTTAACATGACAGATATAATTGTATCCATTTATAACGTAGAGAATAGAGTTTTGAAATGTGTATACACTATTGAGTGATAAAACCTAGCTAATTGACACATACATTACACCTTATAGTCATAAGTTAAGACATTTACTATCCTCTTTCTCTTTAGCATCTATTAACAACACAATGTATTGTTAACTATTACTGTTTGAATACTAAATGTGCTTCTCAAGGTTATTTGTTGGCTGCTGGCTATGTTAACTGTAAGTCTTGGAAAGTAGTAAATGATTTTGAGTGCAGGCCCTGATTTTTTAATGTCAGTGGAGTTATCCATGACTTCACAGGTTTTATTTTAATCCTAGTTTCTTCCTTTGCTTCCAGTCTTCCAGGAAGCACACACCTCTGCCACATGGTACATTTCTATGATATGTTGCCTATCTAAAGACACAGACTCATTGGAATCAAGGACCATGAATATACCAACCTCTATGAAAATGTAAAACAAAGAAAATAATTTATTTCTTAAAGGTTTTTCTATGGGATATTTTATCACACTAACAAAATTTTAACATATAAATTATAATCATGGTTTAAGATAAATTTTCCCTGATTATTCATTCACTCATTTAACACTTGTGTGCATGACCAACATCTCTATACTATGCTACACAAAGCTCTTTGTATTTACTATTGTACTCTCCATTTACAGGACTATTTCATTTTCTGTTTTTTCTAAGCCAATTCAGTAATTGTGTAAATGTGAACACAGGGAGCAGTAGACTAGGACTATGTTGGTTCCAATTCATAGCCACTTGTACAAAGAGAAAAAAATACAGAAACAAAGGAAAATCTGTGTATTATGCTTTTTGTACATGTTGTATAAATGCAGTATTACTGATTTCAAATTTCTCAGGCATTAAAAAATTTCCTAAATAGTCATATTTGCTCTAGAGTGCTGAGTGAAGAATAGAGTTTGCTTAAGTGGTTTTTTTTAACTTGTTTCCCCCTTCTATTGGATTTTTCTTTATTTACATTTCAAATCTTATCCCCTTTCCAGGTCTCCCCTCTTGAAACAGCCTATCCCACCCCCTTTCTCCCTGCCTCTATGAGAGTGCTCCTCCACCCACTCCTACCTTCCCACCTATAAGGGGGCATCAAACATCCTCAGGCCCAAGGGCCACCCCTCCCAATGACTTTGAACAAGGCCATCCTTTGCCACATATCCTTTTGGAGTCATGGGCCCCTCCATGTCTACTCTTTGGTTGGTGGTCCAGTCCCCAGGAGTTCCAGGAGTCTGGCCAGTTGGCCCTGTTGCTACGCCCATGGGGTTGCAAACCCTCTCAGCTTCTTCAATCTCTTCTCCAACTCCTTCTCCAGGGACCCCATGCTCAGTACAATGGTTGACTCTGAGTATCTGCCTCTGTATTTGTCAGGCTCTTGCAGAATCTCTCAGGAGATAGATCTATGAGACTTCTGTCATCAAGCACTTCCTGGCATCTACAATAGTGTCCAAGTTTGGTGACTGTATATGGAATGGATCCCCAGGTGGGGCAGTCTCTGGATGGTCCTTCCTTCTGTCTCAGCTCTGAACTTTGTCTCTGTAATTACTTCCATGGTTATTTTGTTCCCCATTCTAAGAAGGAGCGAAATATCCACACTTTGACCGTCCTTCTTCTTGAGTTTCATGTGTTTTGGGAATTGTATCTTGGATATTCTAAGTTTCTGGGCTAATACCTAGTTATCAGTGAGTGCATATCATGTGTGTTCTTTTGCGACTGGGTTATCTCACTCAGGATGATATCCTCCAGATCCATCCATTTGCCTAAGAATTTCATGAGTTCATTGTTTTTAATTGCTGAGTGGTACTCTATTGTGTAAATGTACCACATTTTCTGTATCCATTCCTCTGATGAGGACCATCTGGGTTGTTTCCAGCTTCTGACTATTATAAATATGGTTGCTATTAACAAAGTGGATCATGTGTCCTTATCAGTGTTGGAGCATCTTCTGAGTATATGCCCAGGAGTGATATATCTGGGTCCTCAGGTAGTACTATGTCCAGTTTTTTGAGTCACCGCCAGACTGATTTCCAGAGTACCAGCCCAAATCCGACCAGCAAGCTTAAGTGTTCTTAATTTAAACTGAGCATAAATGAAGAAAGTCTTTGTGATTTGCTACATCCTCCAGTACATAATTTCTAAAAATCCACATCGCTCTGATTTAGGCAGTATAAAAATCTACATTCTGAAGCTTCAAATAAACTAATAATTTTCTGGTAAATTGATGCTTCCATTTTTGTATTTGAAAATATTTTTTCATGTCAACAAATTATCAAGGTAAAATGTTTGGACTTGTGGTTTCTGGTGATAAATTATTGGTAAAATAAATTTTCACACATGTAAACTTTTAATTATTGTTTATGTGACATTTTTTATCACTTCAAAACATCTTTGCCATGTAAAATAATGATCATATTTATAGTAGCATCTTTTGTATGTGAGTGGAATTTTATGAGATATTTACTTGGGATATAGATTGTGATATAAAAAAATTAAATTGTGTAGGATCTTCACTACACAGAGTAATAATTAATAAAACAGACAATTGTGATATAAAAAAATTAAATAATGTAGGATCTTCACTACACACAGTAATAGATAATAAAACAGACAAGTTTTGTTTGGGATTCAGGTGAATTTCACAGTTAACTGTTTTGTGAATTATATGATGATTTTTCATCATTTTGCCAATGAGATAAGAATTATATTTCTTATTCAAGATTATAAAATGTTTTTGTAAGATTACATACAGAATAGCTAATTGGAAATTATTCTAAGATCCCATCTGATAGTTAGAATATCTAGATAAAGAGAGAATGTGTACATACCTACATGTTATGTTTTGATGTTATGGAAGTTTGTACATTAAGATTATGCTATTTGAAAAAGAAACCTAATGATGAGATGATAATAAAAGCTTATTGAGGTAATTTTTTTTCTTCACCACATATTAAACAACATTATATGTTTTTAAGATATTAATGTGGTGATGAAATGGTATTTTTCCATGGCTTCTCATGCATGAGTTATAGAATTATAGCTCAGAGGAATCAGTGTTCTTAGAATTTTGTGCTATAGTTTCTCTTTATTTCTTTGGAATGTTGCCTTTGAAAGATATTCGTCTGTGTTTTATTCTCAGAAGTCTGAGAATAAAAAAAAATCTGATTTTATTTTTGGTGTTTAGATAAAAATTACAGCAAAATATGCATAGATTTGGTTATCGTTTCTTTCCTCCTTCTCCTCCTCCCAAGTGTGACTAAACATTGAAGGAGTGTGTTCTTTCATTCTGAAATTGAAAATGTCATATAATCTGTCTCTCCTCAAATGGAAGGCATACATAAATGCATGAAAGAATACAATCCTGACATAAGTGCTTAGGACAGGCAAAACTAGCTTGGAGAAAACACTTCCTCCAAGTGCTAGTTATGATGACCTCACACTATATATAAAACCCCTTGGCAAATCCCATATAGAAAACAGTGGTCTTCTAATTTCCTTGTTTGTGATTCCAAATATGGCTTTACATATTTGCATAATAATCAGATTTTCAGTCTACCCCTAGAAATCTACTCTTGTTATCTCTCCTCATTATCAGTTATATTGTGTTATTTTCCCTGTTCTTAGTGCTTTCTTATATCCAAGAAGATATTAATATTTTTACTTTAACTTATTGAAAATGTTTATTTGATTAAATCTTTTACAATTCTTTCTAGAATAAATAGTGTCTATGCATGTAATAGAATCTTACTTAATGCCAAAAGTAACTAGTAGCATACAAATATGAGGATCTCACTTACTATAGAAGTGAAAGTAGATTTTATTTGACAGTGGTGAAGGAAAGGTAACTCTGAATTGGTATTGTCAGTAAAGAAGATCCAACTGACATGAATGAGGTTAATGTCATATGTTCATTAATTAATTCATTCTTATTCATAAGGTGTAGTCAGACACTTTTGGGAAGTGGTAGCAACTTTACCTATTTTAATTGTAAAAATAAAACTAACTTAAATATTAAGGTTTTAATATTTATTAGAAATTTATAATTTTAAATACATATGGAGTTATGAGGGACAGACCATGATCTCCCATATACCTTTTCTAAGTAGTGATATAATAAAATAATACAGCAAAACATCAGAAAATATATGTATAGTGGTGATACAGAACACTCAAAAAAGTTATAAACTTTTGAAGCTTTCTCAGTATTTACAAAAAATCAAAGACATAATTTTAGACTTTTTCTAACATAATTTATCTGTTATCTGAAAGCAGATATCATAATGATATGTTCCTAATTGTTGCTATCTTAGCATCTGTTCCTGTTGCTCTGTTAAAATATGTTGACAATTGAAATGTATGGTAGAAAGGGTTTTTTTCAGGCCCACAGTTCATGGTTACAGTCCATCAGTCTACCATGGCAGGAAAATGAAATTTGCAGGAACAGGAAACAGCACCCTTATTCAGGAGGCTGAGAACACTGAATGTATGATGCTCTCTGCTACTTTTCTCCATTTACACAGTTTATTTCTCTTCCAGGGAATGGAGTCATCTACACTATTTAGTTTTCCTACCTCATTAAACTAATCATGGTAATCCCTTACAGGAATGCTTATATTAAACTTTCTCCATCATTTGATTAATCGGTGTGAGACTGATTCTTGAAGCCCAAACTTCATCCATGCTATGAAGAAAAATCACTGAGATATACACTTAGCCCTTACATCTAAAAATTAATTTATTTCTATTTGGGCATCCCCAGCGTTAAAGGTACGCAAGTCAGTTAACATTCTTATTTGAGATCTTTCTTTGAATTCAAGTGTCATGAAACATGAAAAGTCTTGAAAATATATAGCCTCTCATAAGTCACTGACTCATTGATTCATCAATTCATTTTCTATTTTGAGTAATTATTTCCATCAATTATTTTGTTAAAGACTTGTGTCTATGATGTGAATAAGTTCATCTTTTAGTTACAATTCACTAGTTAAATGACAATTTACTCATCTTGCCAATATTTTTGCACTTAAATATAAAGTGTTGAGAATCCAATGTTTACTAAGATAGAACCAAGAATTCACATTTACACCTTAAGCATCAAGGAGAAGGAAGAGTTAAGAGCATGGCCTTTTCATTTTGGAGTTTAAGTATCTGGTTACTCTAAGGTTTCCAGTAAAAAATTGGTCCAGTGAACTCCCTGTTATATGGGGCTTGGAGGAGAGCTCTAAAGAGTATGCACTTCCCATGGATATATAGCAGCCATGTTTAGAAGGTTTTTGTTTGTTTTTGTTTTTGTTTTAATTTATACTTTTACTTTTTGAGAATCTCACACATGTACTATATTTATTGTATTTCTAGCCTTCATTCTCCTTCCTTCAACTCCTTGCTGTGTGCACATATGCATACATATATGCACACATGTATATGATATATATATATGTGTGGGGGGGTATGATTTTATATAAACTTAGTGTAAACTTAGTGAATCCATTTAATGTTATATATCTGTATTTATGGCTGAGCAGTCACCAACTGGAGATATTTAGCTTATTAAAGTTCTTAAATTACTTTATTTATTTTAATTTAAATTTTATACTTTGATAATAGCTATTTTACAAATATGTGTGTCCTTGCATTTGGGGCATAGCTATTTTAACTGATATGTCATCTTCGTGGCTTTTTTACCCCCTTTGGTGAGTGTGAAGTGTCTTTACCCTTTTTTTTTTTTAAATTAATTTTCATTGAAAGACTATTTGGTAGATATTAGAATGGCTATCCCAGATTGCTTCTTGGGTCAATTTGCTTGGAAAAATTTTCTTCTAGTCCTTAACTTGGAGATAATGCCTAGATTTGATGTCAAGATGTTTTTCTTTTATGCAACAGAATGATGGACCCTGTTTTCACATTTATTTTGTTTGTCTTTTTACAGGAGATTGTGTCCATTGATGTTAAAGGTTATTAATGACCTATGGCTGTCAGTTTTTGTTACTTTGATGTTGGTGGTTGGCAGGTGTGTTTTTTTCTTATGACTATTTGTGTCTCCCCTTGAATGATTTGGCTGGTATGTAATATTTTCCTGTTTTAACAGAAATATTTAACCTTCTTAGGTTGGAGCTTTCCTTCTAGTACTTTCTGTAGAGCTAGAATTGTGAATAAATACTGTTTAATTTTAGTTTTGTCATGGAATATCTTCTTGTCTCCATCTATGGTGATTGAAATTTTTGCTGATTGTAGTAATCTGGGCTGATACCTGTGGTCCCTTTGAGTCTGCAAAATTCTCTATTCAGAAGTCAATTGTAACCTGATAGGTCTGCCTTTATATAGTAATTGACCATTTTCCATTGCAGCTTTCAATATTCTTTGTTTTGTACATTTATTGTTTTGATTATTATGTGGCTGGAGGATTTCTTTTCTTATTTTCCAATTTATTTGGTTTTTGTAAGCTTCTTATACATTTATAAGCATCTCATTCTTTAAGTTAGGATAATTTTCTCTGCGTTTTTTGAAGGTTCTGGGCCTTTTAGCTAGGAATCTTTTCCTTCTTCTATTGCTATGATTCTTAGTTTTGTTCTTTTCATAGGTCCTTTATATCCTGGATGTTTTGTGTCAGGAAATTTTTAGGTTTAACACCTTCTCGTCCCGATATACCATTTTTTTCACAGTATTTTCTGTGATTGAGATTCTTTTTTTACATCACTTATAGTCCTTTAGTGATGCTTACAATTGTAGTTCCTGTTGGTTTACCTAGATTACCTGTTTCCAGGATTTCCATAATTCATGTCTCTGTGTGCATGTGTGTTTGTGTGTATTTCTGCTTTCTTTCTCATTTTCAGGATTTGAACAGTTTTATTCATTTCTTTCAACTATTTAACTGCATTTTTCTGATTTTTTATTTATAGGATTTATTAATTATCTTTTTAAAGGCCTCTATCATCTTCATAAGATTGAATTTAAATAATTTTCTTGTGCTTCATCTATGTTAGATTTTCCAGTGCTTGCTCTAGCAGGGTAGGTGGACTCTGTTAGTGTTATATTGCCCTCGGGGTTGCTTGTTTTTATGCTGGCCTATAGTTATTTGTATATTTGGGTTATTATATGTTTAGGTTCTTTTTTCTTATTTTTTTATTACTTAAACCCATTTTATGCATCAAACACATTAATAATATCAAGTATTTTGAGAATCGAATAATACATAAGAAATTTGTTCAACTTTTATATGTATATCCTTTTATACCCTAACAATAACATTAATGAACACTTAATATGATTCATAACTGAGGATCCTATATCTAATGTCGAATACTAAATTGTTTCACAACATACAAAATATTCTATGGGAGTTGAGATTCTTTTTTTACATCACTTATAGTCCTTTAGTGATGCTTACAATTGTAGTTCCTGTTGGTTTACCTAGATTACCCGTTTCCAGGATTTCCATAATTCATGTCTCTGTGTGCATGTGTGTTTGTGTGTATTTCTGCTTTCTTTCTCATTTTCAGGATTTGAACAGTTTTATTCATTTCTTTCAACTATTTAACTGCATTTTTCTGATTTTTTATTTATAGGATTTATTAATTATCTTAGTAAATTAGCATAGTAAAAGGACATAAAAATGCCGGGCATGGTGGCACACACATTTAATCCCAGCACTCAGGAGGCAGAGGCAAGCAGATTTCTGAGTTCGAGGCCAGTCTGTTCTACAAAGTAAGTTCCAGGACAGCCAGAGCTATTCAGAGAAACCCTGTCTTGAAAAAACAAACAAACAAACAAACAAAAAAGGGCATAGAATATTAAAAATGAATTTTTACGAAATATATTCAAAAGCCCTTATATGATACCACCTAACATAGTGAGAGAGTATTTAAAATGCATTATATATCTGTGTACATTGCCTAACTATAAGTTTACTTTAAAAAGATTATCAGTGTTTCTAAGAGATAAATTACTTTATCAGTAAGTATATTTTAAGTTTTCCAAAATATCAAAAACTTTTTAGAGTTAAACATTAAGAAAATGCTAATTTCTAGCACAGTGAGAGAAGTAATCAATAATGTTTCCATGATGTTTGTAGAACATGATTTTAGTATTTTTCAACTGTAAATATTCAACAAACAGAGCATTATTCAGTTGCCATGTGTATATGTGCTTTCCGTTGTTTTTGTTGCTATATAAGAATAGGCTTAGTTTGTGGTGATCTGATAGGATGCATAGGATTATTTTAATCTTCTTGAATCTGTTGAGGCCTGTTTTGAAACTGATTAAATGGTCTGTTTTGGAGAAGGTACCATGAGGTGCTGAGAAGAAGATATATTCTTTTGCTTTAGGATGAAATGTTCTATAAATATCTTTTAGATTGATTTGATTCATAACTTGTGAGTTAAACTGTGTCTCTGTTTAGTTTCTGTTTCTATGATATGTCCATTGCAGAGTGGGATGTTGAAGTCTCCTACTATTATTGTATGAGGTGTGATGTGTGTTTTGAGCTTTAGTAAAGTTTCTTTTATGAATGTGGGTGACCTTAGGTTTGGAGCATAGATGTTCAGAAAAGAAAGTTCATCTTAATTGATTTTTCCTTTGACCAGTATGAAGTGACTTTCCTTATATTTTTTGAAACTTTTGGTTGAAAGTTGATTTTATTCAATATTAGAATGGCTGCTCCAGCTTATTCCTTGTGACCATTTCCTTGGAAAACTGTTTTCCAAACTTTAACTCTGAGGTGGTGTCTGTGTTTGTCACTGAGGTGCGTTTCCTATATGCAGCAAAATGCTTGCTCTGTTTCCAAATAGAGTCTGTTAGTCTACATCTTTTTATTGGGGAATTGAATCCATTGATATTAAGAGATATTAAGGAAAAGTGATTGTTAGTTCCCTGTTATTTTTGTTGTTAGGGATGTGTTGTTAGAGATGGAATTATTTTTGTGTGGCAATCTTCTTTTGAGTTTGTTGAAAGATTACTTTCTTGGTTTTTTCTAGAGTATAGTTTTCCTCCTTGTGTTGGTGTTTTCCATCTATTATCATTTGTAGGGCTGGATTCATGGAAAGATATTGTGTAATTTTTTTTGTCATGGAATATCTTCTTTTCTCTATCTATGATAATTGAGTTTTGGTGGATATAGTAGCCTGGGCTGACATTTGTGTTTTCTTAGGGTCTGTAGGACATCTGCCCAGAATCTTCTAGATTTCATAGTCTCCAGTAAGAAGTCTGATAGGTCTGCCTTTATATGTTACTTCACGTTTTTCCCATACTGATTTTAATACTTTTTTTTGTTTAGTGTATTTGGTATTTTGATTATTATGTGACTGGGGGAATTTTTCTGGGTCAGTCTGTTTGGAGTTTTGTAGGCTTTTTGTATATTTATGGGCATCTCTTTAGTTTAACGAAGTTTTCTTCTATAATTGTGTTAAAGATGTTCACTGGCCTTTTAAGTTGAGAATCCTCACTCTCTTCTATACCTATTTTCCTTAGGATTCATCTTCTCATTGTGTCCTGTATTTCCTAGATGCTTTTTGCATTTTCTTTGACTGCTGTGTTGTTTTCTATGGTATCTTCTTCCCCGAATATTCTGTCTTCTATTTCTTATATTCTGTTGGTGATGCTTGCATCTGTGACTACTGATCTCTTTTCTAGATTTTGTAACTCCAAGGTTATCTTCCTTTGTGATTTCCTTATTGCTTCTATTTCAATTTTTAGGTCCTGGGTGGTTTTGTTCAATTCCTTCACCTGTTTGGTTGTGCTTTCCTACAATATTTTAAGGGATTTGTGTGTGTGTGTGTGTGTGTGTGTGTGTGTGTGTGTGTGTGTGTGTGTGTTTCTTCTTTAAGGACACCTAGCTGTTTACCTATGTTGTTCTGTATTTCTTTAAGGGAGTTATTTATGTACTTCTTAAAATACTCTATCGCCATCATGAGAAGTGACTTTTGGTCTGAATCTTGCTTTCCTGCTCTGATGGTGTATCCCAGATTTGTTATGGTAGGAGAGTTGGGTTCCAATGATGACAAGTAACCATGATTTGTTTTGTTTATATTTTTATGCTTGCATCCTGCCATCTGATTATCTCTAGTGCTAACTGCCCTCGCTATATCTGACTGAAGGCTGTTCTTCTTGTGATCCTGGTTGTGTCAGAACTCCTCAGAGTATAAATGTATCTGTGACCCTGTGATTCTGGGATCCTGGGATCCTGAGATCCTGGCTGTGTCAGAGATCCTGGGAGTTAAGCTGCCTCTGAGACCCTGAGATTCTGATGTGATGAAGCTCCTGAGATCCTGTGGACCTGGTCAGATTAGAACACTTGGGAGTGGAGCTTCCACTGGGTGTTTTGGGACTGGCTGCAGAGTTCATGCCCAAGGTCTGCTTAGGGCACCAGCACAGACTAGAAGGAACCCATGCCACTGATCAGGTGGAGTCCCTGGTTGCCTGGATTCCACTGGTTCCAGTTTCTTCCAGTGTTGGGGCAGATTTTGTGTCCTCCTCACCTCTGATTCTATGAGCAACTACTTTTTTCATTACTTGAGATTTTTATGTCATGGATTTTAGTCACATTCACAACCTTAACCTCTCCAGGATTAACCCTTAACTCCTTAGCTGCACAACTTTGTGTTCCTTTTTAAAGTCACAGATTTCCATTGTGTTAACCAAATACTCTTGAATGTGGGCTCCTCTTGGGATCAAGTTAACATAGCAAGAGTCATACCTATAACAAAAATTGATTCTTTCTCTTCTAGCATCTATCAGTTTCTAGTAGCTCCTCAATTAGAAGTTAGACTCTATGTGCAGTTCCCCACTCCATACTGAACTTTGTCTGCTTGAACTTGTACAGTTTATTCATGGTGCCAAAAACACTGAATTATTATGTGCAACTAATCTTATGTCCCCAGAAAAATGCTTTTCTTGTACCCATCCACCACCTCTGCTCTTCCATTCTTTTCACTCCCTGTTACATGTAGTTTCCTGAGCATTGTGAAAGAGTGTGATATCTATACCTCATTTAGGGATGAACACTATATTTTCTTACTCTCTGTATGTTGAAGAGTAGTGGGTTCACTTATTTGTTATCTATGGCAAGAAGAAACTACTCTGATGAAAGCTGAGACATTCACTAATTATATATAGCAATACATTACTAGGAGTTGTTTAGTACTCTATTCATTTAGCATAATAATAGTTTCTTGTGGGACCTATAACCTATATTCTCTCAGATATTTCACCTTGAGAATCTTACCAGTTATGGGTATCATTACCTTCAATATGACTTACATACATCAGAAAGTAACTGGTTACTTCCATAATAAGTTTATCACTATGGTACCAATGGACATAACCTACCAGGTCAATCTTTATTGTAGATTAAAAATAACACAACTGGTAAGACTGATTATCACTTTTTTTCCCTATACTATGCATAGCAACTTGAAAGCTAGTTACTAAGGGTGAAATTTC
The DNA here is from genome assembly GCF_000001635.26 of Mus musculus. Taxonomy (NCBI): domain Eukaryota; kingdom Metazoa; phylum Chordata; class Mammalia; order Rodentia; family Muridae; genus Mus; species Mus musculus. Next base: position 48,860,112 of record NC_000076.6, on the reverse strand, counting down.
CCAGTCAGTACGAACTTAATTTCTCCATTTTTTTTTTGAGTTAAGTCATGATATCTTCAACAATAGGGTCTTTAAATGAATATCTGGAGGATAACCAAGAATAATGATCATAGCCCATCAAGGATATTTATGTTCAGTGGTGTAGCTGATTCGAAGTTGCCCTGTAGAGAACTCCAGAAAATTCATTGCTTCATCAAGCTGCACTCGTTTGTGATTAGACCTTTATTTTTCCATTGGTACTTTCCATGGAGTGAGGACACATTTGTTCACATCTTCTCACAAAAAGTTCACACAATTTGTGACAATGAATTGTTGAAAAACATGCAATAGAAATACAAATGGAAATACGGTTGTATGTGACAAATTATAGCTTACTATTAATATTCATGATAATAAGGGCTACACCAACAGACTTTTTTGCCACTATTGGAATCCAATTTTAATTCATCATACTCAGGAAAATTCTAGAAGAAGAAATTCATATATTATATGGCCAATTACCAGAAGCTTTTAAGAGATTGTACAATCTTTATGTTCTTATGAAATCTATTCGTATCTCTGCTTGAAGATTCTGAAACATTTGTCTTCTAAAAATTGCAATTATATTGAAGCATTACTTGGTGGTTTTTAGGGTAAATGAATTAAGTTTGGTTTAAAACTTCATGCTATTTGGAAAGCAATGTTTCTTCTACTCATTCCAACCTCCCTAAAGCCTTTCATTTATTATTGTTTTTTAATTTGGTGATAACATATATAGTGGACCTTTTATCTTATAACTGAACTTACAGTGTAAAATTAAGTTAAAATAAATTAAAGGGGTGTATTTTAAAAGATGTAAATTGTATTGTATTTTTCTGTCTGTTGCTTTTAAATATTTGACCACAAATTAATTATTTTTCAGTGCCTTTATCTTGAGTTAACATCAAAAAGGGAGAAAGTACTGAGAAGCAAAACATTTGCTTCTAAAATATTAGAAAGATTCTTTATCAAAATTAATATTTTAATTTTTATTTTAATGTATGTGTGTGGTTTTTTTTCTGCATGTGTGTCTATACCACTTTTATTCCTGCTTCACTAAGAAGTCAGAGGGAAAATGGATCGCTTGGACTGAAGTTATACACTGACAAATGCTATCATAGTGGTGCTATGAATTGAACTAAGGTGCTCTAGAAAAACAACAATGTTCTTAACCAATGAACCATCTTTCCAGCCTGCAATATACTTGAGAAGATGTAATGCAATAAACCTCCTAAGTTCAGGCTGATATTGTTCATTCCAAAGGCCAAGTTTGACATTCTTTGTAAATCCGACTGTAGGTTACAGAGGTATAGAATTCGTAGAGAAATACATCCAAAATAATCATATTTAATCTTTCTATAAGACTTCTTTAGTATATGATATGTGTTCTTATTTTTTCCTTTTGGTTTCTTCTTTGAGAAATTGATATTTGGGAATGTGTTATTTAATTTGCACTGACTTTGAACTCTCTGGTTTTTCTGAGGGTGATGGATATAGAACTCCAGTTTATTGTGCTGAAAATACACTTGAGTTGATTTTAATTTTATTAATTTTTTTGATAATTGTTTTGTGACCTAACACACCATTTTTCCTAGAAAAGGTTCCATATGCACACAAGTATGAAGCAATTTTAGTAATGCTAGTGATAACTATTTTGTTTATATCTTGACTTTCATTCAGTCTATAGTTTCATCTCCACTATTTTCTTACTTATTTTCTGTCTGAATGTTCTAGCCACCTTTTAAATCAAATAAGCTAAAGTCTATTAATTTTACATTGATTTTTATGTCTTGAATTGTCTCTTTGATTGCTTTATATTCACTATGTTTATATTTTATGCAAACATATATCAGTGGCTTTATGTGGAAATATGTACCCATTTTTATATATTATTAATTTGTGATAAATTATCCTTTAATATAATAGATTTTACCATTTGAGAAAGCTATTTTATGTTTTGTCTAATGAAATACTGTCCCTAATTTTTCTTTGGATTAACAGTAGCATAAATATTTTTCTTTTCCTTCATCTTTATTTTGTTCATAGCATATTAATAGGTAAACTCAATGAATGTTTACTTGTGCATGTGATGATATAAGTTGTTCAATATGCATTGAAATATTTAACCCATTTACATTTAAATCAAATGATTTATCAATACTGAAGTCATTATTGCTGCTTCATTAATTGTTTTCAATGTATCTTGTAGCTATTCTTCCTCTCTTCTTTTGTTGTCTCACTCTTCCTGTGTGGTTTAGTAGTAATATGCTTTGTTCCATTGGTCTTTAGCCTTTGTGTAGACTTCTGTACAAGTTTAATGGTTATTACAAGGCTTAAAAAACATACACAGGTACCTAATAAAAATGGAAAAAAAAAACATACACAGGATATTTTAAACTGATAAATTTAAGCACATGCAGTACTCGTATACATATGTTTTCTATCAACTTATTACTAATTATTACTATTGCAATATGATATATATATATATATATATATATATATATATATATATATATATATATCTTGCAACAAATTTTATACCTCCAAGCCACTTAGCACCAGAAAGAACCAGTTAGCCAGAGGCAAGTGCAAGATCATAAGCAACAGAATGCAATGAAATTTGGCATCATCAGAACCCAGTTCTCCCAACAGAGCAAGCCCTGAGTACCCAAATATGCCTAAAAACAAGATAATGACTTCAAATCCCATTTCATAAAGATGATAGAGGCCTTTAATGAGTATATAAAGAACTCGCTTAAAGAAATACAGGAATATACAGCAATCCATCTCATGGGGGGCTCCAAGGTCTGTTGTTATTATTGATGCTATGGTGTGCTTATAGACAGGAGCCTGGCATGGCTGTCCTCTGAGAGGCCCTACCAGCAGTTGATCGAGGCAAAGACAGATACTTACACTCAACCATTATATTGAAGTCAGGGACCTCTAAGTTTGAAATAAGGTAAGGATTGAGGAAGCTGAAAGGGAGAGTTACTCCATAGGAAGACCAGCAGACTCAACTAACGCAGACCACAGGGAGCTCCCAGACACTGAGCTACCAACCAGGAACATACATAGGCAGGCCCTAGGTACCTGGCATATTATAGCAGAGGTCTGTCTCATCTGACCTCAGTGGGAGAGGATGCAATTAATCCTCCAGTGATTTGAAGCCCCAGGTAAGGGGGAGTCCTGGTGTTAGGATCACACTCTTGGATTCAAAGCAGAGGAGGAATGAGGTGAGGAACTGTTGGTTTGGTTGGGCCTGGAAGAATAAATGGGGGTAATGACTGGAATGTAAGTTAATAAAACAACTTACAAAAATATTTGTTCTTAAAATAATATTCACTTAATAATAAAAAATCTTTTCCTCTATCATATTACTTTAGCATGTGTCAAGTTGACCTAAAACTTTCTACACATAGTTGAATTTGAATTCATAAGTATCCTCATAGTGGTGTGCAAATAATGTTTGTTTTATTATAGGGACTGAAAAAAATAAAAATAACACAAGGTGTCAGAGACCATCCTGTGAGAAAGCAAGCCCTTCACAATCTCTCTAACAGGCCAAATGGCCTCGTGCTAGGATCTGGTTATCACCCCCTCCTCCCTATTCCCTTCCTGGCACCTGAAGCTGTAAAAGCTGAATTATAGTCTCTCTTCCCTATCTCTTCCCAAACTCCCATGCCATCCAAGGACATGAGTGACGCCTGAGCCTGCCTGACACCCAAGGCTGCAAAGGAGGATCTATGGAGATCTGACTTGTGAAATTACATGGGATGTTTAAAGACTCAGAGTCCAAATATGAGCTTTCTGTTGTTTTGAACTAGGATGCTGTGATATTTAGTCAGGTGGAGCAGAAAAGTTAGTCATGCTTAACAAGTGACCAGCCTGACTGAAGTGAAGACCTTTAAATTGATGTTGTGTTGAAATCCCAGCTCACATCAAGTCTGACCATATCAGGCCAATACAGTTCTACATGGCAGAGGTTTATTATGGTGAGGGTGTGGGGGAAGGGGGCTATGGAGACAAAGAGGAAAAGAGAGAAGAAAAAAGGGGTGAAGGTCAGGAAGGGTCTACCTTTTATTTATGCTGTGATGTAACCACTCACAGGTGGGAAGTGGACTCTGGGAATGTATGTGATTGCCGTGGCAACAGATGCTCTTGTCCCGTCATCTATGGATGATGTCACTGTGTTTGGAGGCGATCTGCCAAGCCAGTTCCTGATAACAACAATTGACACTGCTTAACAGGAGCTGAGAAATTAGTGATGATTAACAACTTACTAAAAACCAAAACCAAAATAAACCAAACAACAACACCCCCTCACCCCCCCAAAAAAAAACCAAACAAACAAACAAAAACAAAAGACCAAGATCACTGAGGTGAAGTCTTATGGAAAGTGCTTCATAAGACTCAGCACACAGAAGCATTCTCTATATGCAGCCAAGTTGTACCTCATGCTGAAAGTGTAATTGACACCCAGGTGGTTCTGCTTTTGAAGGGAGGAAGGAATCATGAATATCAGCTAAGGAAGGGTGGTGTGTGTCTTAGTCAGGGTTTCTATTCCTGCACAAACATCATGACCAAGAAGCAAGTTGGGGAGGAAAGGGTTTATTTGGCTTACACTTCCATACTGCTGTTCATCACTAAGGAAGTCAGGACTGGAACTCAAGCAGGTCAGAAAGCAGGAGCCGATGCAGAGGCCATAGAGGGATGTTCTTTACTGGCTTGCCTCACCTGACTTGCTCAGCCTGCTCTCTTATAAAACCCAAGACTACCAGCCCAGAGATGGTCCCACCTACAAGGGGCCTTTCCCCCTTCATCACTAATTGAGAAAATACCTTAAAGTTGGATCTCATGGAGGCATTTCCTCAACTGAAGTTCCTTTCTCTGTGATAACTCCAGCTGTGTCAAGTTGACACAAAACTAGTCAGTACAGTGTGAGATGCTAGAAGGAGTCATTGGTGAAGATTCAGCCTCAGTAGCAGTTGATGGTCTAGGATTGCATCGATCCTGCAGAAAATTTCAGGGTTGGCACTATGATTAGAGTCTATAAGTGGCCATTCATGCAAGTGCAGCCCAGTTGCAACAGAAGACCCCATCATTGTGTAGATACAAGTAACAGGGTATGATTCCCAAGAACAGCAGCAGTGGTGGAGTAGAACATGCCCAAGTTTAGAAAATCAACTCTGTGTGCTGTGGAGGGCAGAGCTTGAGAAATAACCCAAACCATTTGGAGGAGCCCACAAGATTCAGACTAGATCCCAGATACTGGATATTATTGCATTATTTAGAGTATATGGAATTTAATTTAATCTTAAGGTAACTGTGTCCTGCTTCTTTCTCTTGAAGTAAGCAAGTATTCAAATTAATTTTGATTTTTACAAGAGCTGAGACTTGAAAGATATTTTAAACTTTTAAAAGAGATTTTGAATTTAAAAGAAAAATTGAATATTTTAAGGGACTTAGCTTTGAATATGTTTGAATTTGTAAGGTCTGTGAAACTTTAAAATTATTTATATTTTTAATGTGAGACATTGAAGATGAATGTGAAAGGAAAGTTGTAGCTTAGTGGTGATGTGTTCCCATGGAAAGTTAGCAAGGGGTCAATTGTTCTGGATAGTTTTATGTCAGCCTGACATAAGTTAAAGTTACCTGAGAGGAGGAAATCTTAATTAAGAAAACATTTCCATAAAGTTAAGCTTGAGATAAGCATGAATTGCATATCCTTTTTTTGTAAAGATGTAAGAGTGGAAAGGCATTATACTGTATTTATCACCACAGATCCATATTCTTTAGAAACTTTGGAAAATAAATGTCACAGTTCTACATGAAAAATCTTATGATTAGACTGTCAGTATATTGTCTTTTTTTCCTCTTCTTACATATTTTTTTTTATCAAAATGGCACTTGTTTCCCAATCTCTTGGACTTGTCACTGCCGTAAATACACATGACTCTCCCATTGGTCACTATCCCTTCGTTCAGGCCTTGAAGGAAAGCAGTGACCAGCAAGAGACACTGTGGATACTTAGCAGCCATATGCCCTGGTGCTGCAAGGCACATGACATCCCTTAGAACTCAAGATTAGTGACAACTTCTTAGGACCAGGCTTTAAAACCACAATGGTAATGGTGTTGCTTTCATGCTCAGAACCTTTACAGCTAGTTTGAGCCTATCGATTTCATTGAGAATCAGGGGTTACAAACAAATAAATTGAATGACCAAATAAATTAAAATAATTTAAAGACACAAGAGTTCATAGACTGATTTTTTTTGTTTGTTTGTTTTGTTTTGGTTTGGTTTTAGGAAACAGGATTCTCCGTGAACAGCTTATAGATCTGGCAAGCCGTGTTTCCTACACTGGGGTCTCATACATGCCTGTAGCTCAAAATCCAAGTCTGAAATCTGGGATGGAAGACATTTTGGAAAATGGAGAATCTAATAAAACCAAACATGTCTCATGTTTGATCCTGGTTGTCATGGAAGGGTTGGGCATCTGTTGGTCTAAATGCAGTTGGTCTTGTGTGAATCCAACTTGGTATACTATCGCTAAACAATACAACATGTCAAGCAAAGTACTCAGTGCTTAGTGTGTCCTGGTTACCCTGGACCGCCTTGGCTAGTGCATAATGATCTGGCCCATTACTCTGACCAGAGGTATGACTTCCTTCATGGCTCTCATGTTCTTTATTCACCAGGTGGTGCCTGGCTTGGAAGGCCACCAGCTGAGCATAGTAAGCTGGTGGAGGTATTGACATAGAGCATGTGCAGTGCACATAGGACACAGCTAGTGGGTCAGAATCTGCAGCTCATCAGAAGAAAATAGATTGTCATCTCAAAGAACATGGTAGTGGGAAAGATGGCTTATGTCCTGGATGCTAGCATGACTGCACAGGTAGAAGTCAAATTCAGTTGGGTGGGTGATCTTCGTGTCTATGGTTGTGCCTGCTGGAATGCTTCTACCCTTTAAAACCCACTCATTTTTGTCTGTGCAGAAGAGGCGTATGGTGCCACTTCTACACCACAATGAAGGTGATCCATAGTTGTTAGTCCTTTTCCAGCTTTATCCTTTCCTCTCTGATGACCAGGAGTTCAGGATGGAGAACCTGCTGGAACTGTCCCTCGGAGACACCATTTCAGTAGAAGATGATGCGGGTGGGCTTGAAGTGTGTAGCTTTGTAGACCTGAGTGGACAGTTCTCACACCATAGCAGCCAGGTCCTGAATGATCTCTTGTCAGTGCTGTGCACACAAGGTGGCACAGTAGCAGTTGAGGTATGCATCCATGCTGCCCAGTACTGCAGCAATCGAAGATTTCTTCCCATCTGCAGCTGGTGGGTGGGTGACATCAGCTCCCAGGAAGATGACAGGTTGCTGGAACACTGGAGGCCTGCCCTGTGACAGCAGGATGCTGTTGATGCTTCCCAGTTTGACATTGATTTTTAAGCAGAGATTGAATAGTGTCTGTGGCATGGTCTTCTGCACTTTCTTCATTTGGACACACTGTATGGTCATCCCCAGCACTGTGTCTCCCACCCACTTGCCTTCTGCATACACAGGAGTTTTTCCAGGCAGGATGACCACCACCAGCTGAAGACCAGCATATGTGTTCTTCAGGTGTCAGAACATGAGTTCCACACTGTCTACACCCTGTTCATATTTACACATGCTATGTAATAAGCTTCTGTAACATCATCTAGATGACACTTTTTTGCAACATTTTCATGTTTTTCAGATAGAGGAGGGAAAATAAGAAATTCAGAATTGATATATAGATGTTTTAAGAACTAAATCTAGACTAAGTCTCCTATGTATAATTTGATTTCTGACAGTCTTAACTTAGATTATCTGCTAAATATAAAAATGAGAGTACAATACTTTGAATCACTTGCTGTTGAGCAAATTCTACATCACAAGTGAGAACAGCCTGATTGCTCCATGTCTTAAGCATTTGCTATGGAAACTGATGAACTGAGTTTGAGTCTCACAATGAAAGCATCTTTAATAAATGATGATGGTCTAACTGGCAGTTGGGATGTTGACCAAGCCTGCTCAGTCAACAGGGTCTCAAAGGAGGGAGTGAGGATTGAAAAAGAAGAAAAACAATTAGACAAAATTAAAACATGACTTCAGCTAGTACTGAGGCTGAAGCAGCTTTATTCTTTCCCAGTTTGCTTTTATATCATTATAGGTACATCCAAAAAACATGGTCAGTTCTTTGATTAAAGACAAAGAAATCAAGCAAAGTGGTAAACAAGGAAATAACAAGTAATTAAGCAAAGTAGTAGGCAAAAGTATCACACAAGGAAATAAGTAATGTAGTAAGCAGAGCCCCATGGTCACTGTTTGTAATATTCTTATTTAAGCCTACTTCCTTGTCTGGACCTAGTGAGGAATGCCAAATTCCTAGAAGTGGCACCAAAAGCTCTCAACTTCTCCCCCCTTTTTATTTCATAAACATGACTATGCCTGTCTTAGATGATCCCAACAAGAATGCCTTCCTTATCCATCTTGGAATATACATTTTCAAAATCAACCTAATTTTGTCTTAGTTCAGTAAGGCACTGTACAGCCTGTTAGATTACTAACTCTGTCTGGGGATCCATTTTTAGTTTTGTACTGTATATTTTGGCAATCAACATGTTGTTATTAAAGGTAAGTTTTATCACAATGAACAGGAATAAAAATATTCCTAGGAGAAGAGGGCTAACGTGATCAAGCTATATAAGCCAGTTTTGAAGCTTGACCAAGAGAGAAATACTGACCTTAAGCCATGAATCAAAATGACCAAGATGAAAGGAATGCCATGCCTTGCTGGGCTGAGTTTACTTTGAGCTATGTATTTCTTAAATTCATGATCTCCTTATGCAAAGTTAAACTATACAGAGAGGTGTTAGAATTATACTAAATACCCTGCAAGTGTCTTTGAATTTTCCATTGGTATTTAGCATTCCTACACTCAAGATGACTTCTTATTCTTAAACTCCGAACTTCCTCTTCAATAGTTTGCCTAGTATCAATAAGAGCATCAATTTGTTGTTCTAGATGACTATCTAAATCTTTTGAATACTCACACATTAGCATTTTTTGCTACATGGTAACAAAAGTAGCTGTCTTGACTTCTTGTGTCAAAGCAATTGCAGAAGCAGTGGTGTTAGTTATTAATGTAGTCAAAACTGCTATACCAGCAATAATCAAGTCCACAACCCTCTTGCTTCTGCTTAAAGCATGACTCACTTATTCCAGTATATTTGCAAGTTTTTGTCATAATACCAAGGTATTACAATACTCAGAAGCAATAATACAAAAGCTAGTTGTTTGACCACCATAACAGACATGCTAGATTTCAATTTGCTAACACAATTAGAAAGTGAACAATCAATACAACTTACATTAAATACCATAGAAAATGACAAAAGTAAATTCAACATGACCAATTAATAAAACATTCCAATTTTAAGGAAATACAGAAATATACTCATATTATTCTTTACCAAGTGAACAGAAATTACATCACCAAATGCATTAAAATTCACGGTCTTATTATAAATTGACTCCTCTGTCTTGGGAGATCCAAGCACTAGAATCTCTGGTCTAGACCACACTGCTGGATGTATCAGTGGTAAGTCAGGAATATAGCCCCAGCTGACTTCACTGTGTGGAAGAACTGTCATCATCATCATTAAGGAAATCAGCAGGAAGGTGGGATTGTTTCATTTGTCACACTAGCCTTTCTGGCAACCACCACCATGCCCCATTTTTTTTCCTGTGGGGGGAAAAAAAAAACAAACAGAAACATGCCTTCTTCCCCATATGAGTATAGGATATGGCCCATACCACTGGCCTGTCAAGGGATACATCCCTTACTGAAGCATATATAGTAGAGGTATGGTGAATTCCAGGGGGGACTAGAAAAGTTTATATGGTCATCTTGCAGTTGCTCCTAGCTGTTGAGCAGTCAGACTTTTTTCTGAACTAAGAGACTGCTGATTCACCCATATAAGAACATCACCTTTGCAAGTAATTTCATCTGCATAGAGTACAGACTTGCAATGGTGTCCACTTAAAAAAAAACAAAAACAAAAACAAAAAAACCTAGGCCTGGTTTTCCTTCTCTGGGGTTAACAATAATGTGTTCTAATTTTTCATGATTTTGTTTTTCTAATCCTTGGCTAGGCAAATAATCACAATCAAACATTTGTTGTATAACTTTGTTATTTGGACTGTATAGAAAGACTCCCATGTCCTTCCTTATATCTCTTCCCCACAAACTAACAGGCAGGTTAGAAAGAATGTAAGGTTGAAAATATTCTTGTTGGCCTTTCTCTTACTCCCAATGTAAGAGATCACTGCTTTGTTGAGGACTCTTTCTTTGCCCTATTCCTTGTAATTGAGTAATGATAGTGGTTTTAGTCCAAGTTCCAGGCCAGTGAATAGAAAATATTACAGATATGTCTACTCCTGTATCCAGTAGACCTGTAATTTTTTTCCCATTTATTCTTAAAGAAAGCTCAGGACTTTCAGTTTTTATTGCTTGGACCCTCCTCTAACACTGGTTTTAACTTTTTTTTTTTTTTTTTTTTTTTTTTTTTTTTGTCATACCCAACGGTATAAGGACTAATTGAGCAATTCTCTCTTCTGGTGGATTGACAGAAATATGGGTAGGTGAAGAAGTCATAATTTTAATTTCCTCAGTATAATCTGCATCTATAACTCCTGAGGCAATCATCAATCCTGCCATAGTGGCACTGATTCTTCCCAGTAACAATCCTGCATTTCCTGACAATAATGGATCATATATTCCAGAAGGAAGAGCCTGCATCTCCATTTCAGGAGTTAATACTATGTAGGCAGAGGGACTTAGGTTCATTCCTATGCTGCCTAGGGTGGGTCAGAAAAGATTCGAAAAGGATTGTTTTGCTGAGGAATGAACTTCATTGCCCCATAACATTGTTTTGGTACTTGAGGCTGTCCTTCTTTCCCATTTCCCTGAAGGAGAGGACTTAAGTCTTCTCTCGTAGACCTGCATCCATTAGCCCAATGTGTTCCTCTCCTGCATCTAGGACAGAGTTCTGGTTGTCTCTCATTACTGTTTTCCTTACTTTTATTCAGACTATTCCTCACTTGGTGCCCTATATGTCCACACCAAAAACAACCTCCAGGAGGCCCATTAATTCTACTCTTTCCTTTTCCTGTCTTTTGAAACAAAACTGATCATACAGTATTTTCCTGCAGTGTGGTGGCCATGGCCACACCCTGCACATATGAGGGGCCAATTTCAGAACATAATATAATATAGTCTGTAATGGTCCCAGTCTTTCTATAAGGTCTTAAGGCAACTGAACAGGCTGTGTTTGCTTTCTCATAAGCCAATTGTTTTGCTAAAAGCATTTCTTCATTAGCATCTCTAAACACTTTCCCTGCCACTTTCATCAATCTATCTACAGACTCCTGAAAAGGCTAATGAGGTACCTACCTTATTTTTGAGACATTTTAAGAAAATTCCCCTTTAGTAGTCAAAATATCCCATTCCCTGCAAGCAGCAATGCCAATTTGAGCATAAGTACCAGGATTAAATTGTAACTGAGTCTGTATTGCCTCATATTGACTGTCTCCTGCTAACATCTTATTAGTTATCAGATTGTTAGCTTTAGCATTTAACCCCACTGTCTGCTGGCATTTTTCAAAAAATTCCATTTTCCATAACAAATAATCTTTTCCTTTCAAACATGTACAAGCTAACTATCTCCAATCTCCAGTGGACAGGTGATCTAACATAGCCATGGTAAATGGGGCAGTAGATCCATACTGAGCACAGGCAATTTTTAATTCCTATATCTGTTTTAAAGGAATTGGAGTGTAGTATCTAGCAGGGTTCCTATGTTGATCCTGCATTTAAAACACAGGGCATTGCAAAACATATCTCTGCATATCTTCCCCTTGTTCTACAGCTTGTTTTAGTCTTGACTGAAGAGGTGATAACAGAACAATACTAGGATTTAAAGTAAGAGGATTCTCTTCATTTTTGTTGCTCTTCAAAGTCAGGAGAAGAGGCAAAATCGTTTTTGGCTCTACTATTGGTATGTCCTCCTCAGCTTCTGAACTACCACTGCTTTTTTGATCTCTGAGAACTTCCTCAATTCTTTCAACAAACAGAGCTAATTATTTGATATACTGCACTTTTATCTGTAGACTTATTGTACCTTCTTCAGGCAACCAAGGACAAATTTATTCTAAAAAATTCAGAAACTTGGTAAGCTGTTTTGTCATATCTTCACTTCTTTAGACCTTCACATATCTCTAGACATATACTCTAAATGCATTCTACCATTGCCTTGCTCCATTCTTACAAAGCTCATTCTAAATCTGCTTTCTTTTTCTTTATCTTTTTTGGTATTTACATTATACCATTAACTTGTCTTTTTTTTAAACAAGGTTTATTGACACTGGCTCAAATCTTATATATTACTATATATTTCATTTTCTATTTCAATTACTCTTTTCTTTGTGGTGTCCTTCACTGTATTACCCTTACATGAATTGCAACACTAAGGCACCACCTAACCAAGCCAGCTCAGTTATTCAACAGCATGTCAAGGGAGGGAATGAGGATTGTAAAAGAAGAAAAATAATTAGACAAAATTATAACATGACTCCATCCAGTACTGAGGCTGGAGCAGCTTTATTCTTTCCCAGTTTACTTTTATATCATTCTAGGTACATCCAAAATACATGGTCAGTTCTTAGATCAAAGACAAAGTATTCAAGTGAAGTAGTAAACAAGGAGATAACACAAGATAATAATTAAACAAAGTAGTAAGCAAAAGGATCACACAATGTAATAATTAAGTAAAGTACTAAACAAAAGCCCATGATCACTATTTCTAATATCCTTATCTGAGCTTACTTCCTTGTCTAAGCCCAGTGACAAATGCCAAAATCATAGAAGTGGCACCAAAAGGCCTCAAGAGTATGTAGAAAAGTGAAAATAGATATGTCATCTTGCACAAAGCTCAAGTCCAAGCGGATCATGGACCTCATCAAAAAATCAGACACACTGAATCTAATAGAAGAGGAAATGGGAAAGAGTCTTGAACTCATTGCATAGGAAGAAATTTCCTAAAAAGAACTCCAGTGACTCAGGCTCTAAGATCATGAAGTAATAAATGGGACCTCATGAAACTGAAAAGCTTCTGTAAAGCAGAGAACATAGTCAATAGGACAAATCGGCAACCTACATAGTGGAGAAAAACACCACTAATCATATGTATAACCGAGGGCTAATATCCAAAATGTATAAAGAACTCAAGAAGTTAACCTCCAAAAACCAACAACACAATCAAAAACTGGGGCACAGAGCTAAACAGAGAATTCACAACAAAGGAATCTCGAATAACCAAGAAGCACTTAAAGAAATATTCAAAGTCCTTAGTCATCAGGGGAATGCAAATCAAAACCCTGAGATTCCACCTTACACCAATCAGAATAACTAAGATCAAAACTTCAGAGGTCAGCACATATTATCAAAGATGTGTAAAAAGACGAACAGTTCTCCATTTCTGGTGGGATTACAAACTGGTACAACCACTCTTGAAATTAACCTGGAGGTTCCTCAGAAATTTGGAAATAGATCTACCTGAAGACCCAGCTTAACCACTCTTGAGCATATACCCAAAAGATGCCCCACTATGCCACCGGGGCATGTGTTTCACTATGTTCATAGCAGCCTTATTTGTGATATCCAGAAACTGGAAACAACAGAGATGTCTCACAATGGGAGAATGGATACAGAAAATGTGGTTAATTTACACAATTGAATACTATTAAGCTATTAAGAACAAGGACATCATGAGTTTTTCAGGCAAATGGATAGAACAAGAAAATATCACTCTGAGTGTGATAACTCAGATCCAAAAGGACATGCATGGGATGTACTTACTAATAAGTAGATATTAACCAAGAGTACAGAATACCCAGAATGTAATCCATAGAACTCAAGAAGGTTAACAAGCTGAAGGGTCCAAGTCAGGATGCTTCAATTTCACTTGGGAGGAAGAAGAAATTAATCACAGGGAGAGGTGGAGGGACAGAGGGAGAAAGGAAACTGGTTGGGAGAGGGGACAAGGAAGAGAAAAGGGGAACATGATCAGGTATTGAGGGAAAACAGGAGTGAAGCCATGAGGACCAGCAGGAAAAGTGAAAACTGGCAACATTCGAGGGTTGGAGGTGGTGGGACCCTCTAGACTGTACCATAGACCTAGGAGGTAAGACTCTCGGGACTCAAAGTGGGGAGCACCTTAGATGAAATGCCCTACAGTGGGGAGAGGGAAATTGTTGAGTCCATCTTCAATAGAAAGACAGGGCATTGAGTGAGGGATGCAGTTGCCATCCCACAGTCCAAAACTCTGACCCAGAATTATTCTTGTCTAAAAGAACTGCTGCAGGCACAAAAATGGAGAGAAGCCTGAGGGAAAGGAGATTCAATGGCAAGCCCAAATTTTGATCCATGTCAAGGGGAAATTCCAAAGCCTGACACCATTACTGATGTTATGGCATGCTTTCAAACAGGAGCTTAGCATGGCTGTCCATCGAAAGGCCCAACAAGCAGCTGACTGAGACAGACACAGTTACTTACATGCAACCAATGGACTGAAGTCTGGGATCCCTGTGGTTGAATTAGAGAAAAGCTGGAAGAAGCTGAGGAGGAGAGAAACCCTATAGGAAGATCAGCAATCTCAACTGATCCTGACACTTAAGATCTCTCAGACACTGAGCCACTCACCAGGCACATCATAATTAGCTGATATGACACACACCACACACACACACACACACATACACACACACACGCACACACACACACACACACACACACACATACAGAAAAGGACTAGAAGCTCCTAACCCTTGAGAGACTTGAGGCCCCTCAGTGTGGAGATGTCTGGTGGGATATGGGTGGGTGGGGGGACTTCCTCTTGCAGATGGGGGAGGAGGAATAGGATGAGGAACAGTTGAAGGGCAGAACAAGAGGGGGTTAATCACTGGCCCATAAAAAAAGATTAAAGCATTTTAAAACATAGGAAGAAAGAAAGAAAGGAGGGAAGAAAGAAAGAAAGAAAGAAAGAAAGAAAGAAAGAAAGAAAGAAAGAAAGAAAGAAAGAAAGAAAGGAAGGATGGATGGAAGAAAGAGAGAAAGAGAGAAGAGAAAGAAAGAAAGAAAGAAAGAAAGAAAGAAAGAAAGAAAGAAAGAAAGAAAGAAAGAAAGGACGGAAGGAAGGAAGGAAGGAAGGAAGGAAGGAAGGAAGGAAAGAAGGAAGGAAGGAAGGAAAAGGAAGCAAGTAGAGAGAAGCTGATGCCACAAAGTTGTTTTTTGATATCCACAGACATATTGAAGCCTGTATATGCTCACCTGTCAGTAAAAATAAAAAATTCTTTAATTTGAAGTATGTTTTTGCTTTGTGCTCACCATGTGATATCTTCTCTCATAACGTGAAAGAAAAGTCTTTCCTGATGCTGAGTAGAAGTTAAGTCATCATCTTTACATTTCATCTTTTATAATTGTTTAATTAGCACAGACACAGTCTATATTTATATACTTGTAAATAAGATTTGTGTAAATATGTAATATATGAAGTATATACATTTATTTGAATTCTATATTGATACATACCAAATATGTTTTATATATGATGAATGTGTAATGTATATATACTTATATAGTGTTTGTAAATATACTCACTTCCATATAAGTGTTTGCATTTATTTTATTCATACATATTCATTTTTTTCTTCTCTTCTTATAGTTTGTGTATTAAAAAATGGTAATATTTCACTTCAAAATGAGATCTCAGACTGAACAAGGAAAGGCAAATAAAATGAAATCTCAGAGACTCATTTTCAAATATGTACCAAGAGTATTGGATGAAGAAAAAAAATGAATTGGAAGGAGAAAAGGAAAATGATGGAAGGAGAAAAGGAAAATGATACCATTATAATACTATCTCAAAAAATTAAAGAAGTAATAAAAAATGTGTGAAACAATGCATGGTCTTGTAACAAATTGCTGCAGACCCTCTGGGCCTCTTTGTCTGCATGGAATGGGTCTCTAGTCGCAGGTGGGCAAAGCATTGGATGGAATGACAGACAGATGTACACAGGAGAGGTTGTGTAGAATATGAATGTAATTTGTTAAATCGAGCATCAAACTTTTTATACAGAAGACAGTAAGGAAGTTGGGTGACATACCAGCAAGGTACAAAGGGGTTACTGGATTCTTACATAAGACAGAGGAATGCAAACACAGAAGGTCTAGCAGGAACCACCTGGGATAGAATTCACTGTTAACAACTGGGATCACCAAGAGCTCCACCTAAGATTCACTTAATCTTAGAAGCCAGGGTCAAGGGCTTCATGCCCTTGCCATAGTTCCTATTTTAGTCTATTGTATAGTCCACCTTTCCCTTAGGCCATTGTAAATACGTGTGTATCGGTGTAACTCAGGTATCTATAGTACTAAGTGTCTATTCTGGTTTCTCCTTAGGTCTGAAACTTCCTTCTTCCTAGATGATGGTAAATTCCTGTGTAGGGCAGTGACCTAGCTTTATTCAAAGTGATAGTGTAATGCCAGAGGCAATTCTGAATGTCACTGAATAGGCAACATTCATCCTGAATTCCAAGCCCATTGTCAGCTCAAGGACTTTCTAGGACATTGGAACATTGGTGAAGGCTTGGCTATGTCAGAATTCGATCTTAAAAGTCACTTATAATAGGATAATACTAAAAGAGAGCACATGGATCCATACACCAGACTAATGCGGGAATGGAAAGTTAATTTATGGGTTAGAGAGGACGACAGACTCCAGGAGGTGAGTTTCTGTGAAACTCTTTGCCTCGTGAGTAGCTTCCAAGCCTCTCAGCCTGTCAAGCTGACTCGACCAGAGTGCGTGGCAACAAATGACTGGATAACTCAAATGTGCCATGCCCATGTAAGTTATTATTCAGCTACAAACCACAAAATGTTAACATATGCCAGAAAGATAAATCTATATCTAAAATTATGTAGCAATTTAACTAAACTATAATAAATTGTGATGAGCATTTCACCTTATTCAAAATTTGCATCCATTTGGCTAAATCTTACTGCAGATACATTGTAGTGAATTCAGCATGTTACATAATTTTATAAATGTTATTTATTTTGTGTTATGTATGTCACATTATAGGTATCTTAATCATAAGACTTCATAACAAAACAGAATTTTTCTATTTTAATGTGATCATTAAATGACATGAGCACTAAATGGTGAATATTTTGTTTGATCAGATTCACAGTTCTAAGATTGTAGCATGATTATATTTTTATCCAACTATCTTAAGTGCGATAACATAAAAGTGCTGATTTCAAAAAGGAAAACAACACTTTCTGACAAAGAATTGTGTCTTAAACTTTGATTTCATTTTATTATTTGTAGAAAACATGGCAATAGACAAAACACATTAAATCCACTTATGCCATTATTTTAGCTCTTCCTAGATGTGACAACTATGGCCTACACTTGTCTAGTATATTTCTTCAACTATTACCCAAAAATTCTTCACTCATCCTTTGAATTAGTCTTGTTAGGAAACCTAGTAACTTACTTCCCAAAGAAACATGACTATTAATATAAGTATTATCTCATTCTATCATTTCTAGGAAGTCTAAATGGTTTGGTGTTTGTAATTTGCTGTGGCATATAGTTTTATAAACATGATTCATGCTAAATTCGGTTAGGGAGCAGCATTGATGATCTTGACCACCCCCATGTTCAGTCCCAAGGGGCTGTCTGCTCTGGTCCTGGAGGTCAGCCTGCTGCCAATCTGCTCAGGTCTTCCCCAGCTATCCACCCCCTGAGGCAAAGCTTCAGAAAGACAGCTACCATGGGCTTAGATTCCCTTAGCCCTGCAAAATAACACTAGAGATTTGTAATATACCAGCCAGATTTATAGTGATAAATCTCTAACCCCAAAATGCTCATGCAAAGAACAGAAAACTCAATGGATATAAATACAATCTGCACATCCAGATTGGATAAATGTACCCTATGTTACTCTATTGCCCATCTATGAAATCCTTAGTTACTTATGGCTCCTAGGGTTCACATGTTTCTGTTTCATCTTCTTCTTCCCCCATCTTCTTCCAACCTCTGTCTCATCTCAACTTATCTCTTCTTCCTCTTTTCCCTCTCTAAAACATTCAGCTCTGCCTTTTTCTTCTACTGATCAACCACAGGCTCTAGACTTAACTGAACAATTAAGATTTCACCAGACCTCAGTTGAGTGTGGGCACCCCTCTTGAGAGAGCAGACATTACAAATAGTAATCCAAACGATTTGCATCAAATATGAACTTATAAAGACAAATGAAAAAGATTGTGCTCACATAGTGTAATGATGATACTGTTTGGAAACTCATGTGCCTTAGGAAAGAAGCAGGAGTCTCCTTTCCCTCATTGAAGCTGTGTTTTACTGGTTTCTGTACCTGTTATAGTTATTTGATTCAGAATCCAATAGTGCCTGAAAATTGTGACTACAGTCAAGGTTGAGTGCATGGGACATATGTCTCCTTTCTCCACTTGCACTTCATGGCTGACAATTTCATTGTTTCTTCACTTGAAATACAATCTACTATTTAGCTACTAGAGCATAACTTTCCCCAGTGGTATAATTAAAATTGTCTCATTACTTCTCCTGTAACCCTTATTTTACAAGGATTTTAAGATATACTATTAATATTTATCCATGGGTATTCATTGTACAAATGGCAACTGTACATTGTCTTATAGTAAACAGAAAAAAAAATATGGGTAATGTCATCTTAAGACAAAACAAGTTCCAGGTTCAGTAATAATAGTACACATCTTTATTCTGGACCACCCTTTCTGCTGGAGACATACATAAAGACATTGGTAGAAGGAAGACTCACTCTTCTTCACTGTTTGCTTTTACTTTCCAGCATATCTGTTGGAATATACTTCTACAGAAGACCAGCTGAAACAACTAGTCTCATGGGACTGTGCAACTACTAGATTCTTGGACGTCCCATTTGCAGTTGACCATTGTTGGGGTAGTTAGACTACAAACGATAAGCCATCACAATAAATTCCCTCAATATAAAGAGACATTTCATAAGTTCTGTAACTCTAGAGAATTCTGACTAATATATAGTTATAAGTACAAACATTAATAATGTAGTTAGCAAGTTTTACTGGTTTAGTAAAGTAGTGGCGAAGGTTCTCCTCTAAGGCCCATGGCTTTGGATAGATGTTCAGGTCTCTAGTAGCAGGCATGGTTTCCCTTCTGTTGGAAGGGTCTTAAGTCCAAAGTTAACAGCTATTTATTACTGCCAAGGCATTTGTGCCATGACTTTACCATTAGGTGTTCTCCTACTTCGCTGGTTTTTGATGTGTTTATTAACATCATACTTGTGTAAGGCTGTTGTTTTCTTCCCTAATTTACAAGCTTGCCTAGGGCCCTCTAGTATTACAAAAGCAAGTTCATGAGATAAAAACAGTCAAGTTAATACTAAGTCACATATTTTGGGCTCTGTGTCTGAAGTCCATGCTGTCCTCATCAAAAGGGATTTACCTTCCCACTCTGGGGACAAGAAAGGGCAATAGTGATCTTGGTTCCCAGATCCTACTGAGACTAGTCTGCACAGGTGAGTATATGGACTACAGAAGCTAACTTCTCTGGGACAGGCAGAAACCACAGAGCTTCTGAGGCAGACCCCGATTATGGCTCCAGATATCGGGGCACCTTCCCTGCCAGAGGAGAGGTGTCCATGCCACCCTGGAGGGTTTGTTGGAGCACCCAGGAGAGCCATCTTGGTTCCTAGATCCCACTGAGACTAGTCTGCACAGGTGAGAGTGTGAAATACAGAAGCTAACTTCTCTGGGACAGGCAGAAGCCACAGAACTTCTGAGGCAGACCCTTTTCTGGCTCCAGACATCCAGGCACCTTCCCTGCCAGAGGAGAGATGTCTGCCCTGCCCAGGAAGGCTTTGCCAGAGCTGGAAGCAATCCCACTAAAATCAGGGACTAGACAAGGCTGCCAACATTCTCCCTACCTATTCAACATTGTACTTGAAGTTCTAGCCAGAGCAATTTGACAACAAAAGGAGATCAAGGGGATATAAATTGGAAAGAAAGAGGCCAAAATATCACTTTTTGCAGATGATATGATAGTATATATAAGTGACGCTAAAATTCCACCAGAGAACACCTAAACCTGATAAACAGCTTCAATGAAATAGCTGGATATAAAATTAACTTAAACAAGTCAATGGCCTTTCTGTACAAAAAGGATAAACAGGCTGAGAAAGAAATTAGGGAAAAAACAACCTTCTCAATAGTAACAAATAAGATAAAATACCTTGGCGTGACTCTAACTAAGAAAGAGAACGATCTGTATGATAAGAACTTCAAGTCTCTGAAGAAAGAAATTAAAGATCTCATAAGACAGAAAGATCTCCCATGCTCATGGATTGGCAGGATCAATATAGTATAACTGGCTATCTTACCAAAAGCAATCTACAGATTCAATGCAATCCCCATCAAAATTCCAACTCAATTCTTCAACGAATTAGAAAGAGCAATTTGCAAATTCATCTGGAATAACAAAAAAACCTAGGAGAGCAAAAACTCTTCTTAAGGATAGAAGAACCTTTGGTGGAGTCACCATGCCTGACCTAAAGCTGTACTACAGAGCAATTGTGATAAAAACTGCATGGTACTGGTATATTGACAGACAAGTAGACCAGTAGAATAGAATTGAAGATCCAGAAATGAACCCACACATCTATGGCCACTCGACCTTTGAGAAGGGAGCTAAAACCATCCAGGGGAAAAATGACAGCATTTTCAACAAATGGTGCTTGCACAACTGGTGGTAATCATGAAGAAGAATGCAAATTGATCCATTTCTATCTCCTTCTACTAAGGTCAAATATAAGTGGATCAAGGAACTCCACATAAAACCAGAGACGGTGAAACTTATAGAGGAGAAAGTGGGGAAACACCTCGAAGTTATGGGCAGAGAGGAAAAATTCCTGAATAGAACAGTAATGGCTTGTGCTGTAAGATCGAGAATCGATAAATGGGACCTCATAAAATTGCAAAGCTTCTGCAAGGCAAAAGACACCGTCAATAAGATAAAAAGGCCACCAACAGATTGGGAAAGGATCTTTACCTATCCTAAATCAGATAGGGAACTAATATTATATATATATATATATATATATATATATATATATATATATATATATATATATATATATAAATATATATATCTATATATATATATATATTTCACAAAAAGGTGGAATCCAGAAAATCAAATAACCCTATTAAAAATGGGGTTCAGAGCTAAACAAAGATTTCTAAACTGAGGAATATCAAATGGCTGAGAAGCACCTGAAAAACATTTTCAGCATCCTTAATCATCAGGGAAATGCAAATCAAAACAACCCTGAGATTCCACCTCACACCAGTCAGAATGACTAAGATCAAAAGTTCAGGTGACAGCAGATGCTGGCAAGGATGTGGAGAAAGAGGAACACTCCTCCACTGCTGGTGGGATTGCAAGCTTGTACAACCACTCTGGAAGTCAGTCTGGAGATTCCTCAGTAATTTGGACATAATACTACTGGACGACCCAACAATAACTCTCCTGGGCATATATCCAGAAGATGTTTCAACAGGTAATAAGGACACATGCTCCGTTATGTTCATAGCAGCCTTATTTATAATAGCCAGAAGCTAGAAAGAACCCAGATGCCCCTCAACATAGTAATGGATACAGAAAATGTGGTACATTTACACAATGGAGTACTACACAGCTATTAAAAAAATTAAATTATGAAATTCCTAGGCAAATGGATTGACCTGGAGTGTATCATCCTGAGTGAGGTAACCCAATCACAAAAGAACTCACATGATATGTACTCACTAATAAGTGGATATTAGCCCTGAAACTTAGAATATCCAAGATATAAGATACAAATTTCAAAACACATAAAACACAAGAAGAACGAAGACCAAAGTGTGGACACTTTGCCCCTTCTTAGAAATGGGAACAAAACACCCATGGAAGGAGTTACAGAGACAAAGTTTGGAGCTGGGAGGGAAGGATGGACCATCAAGAGACTGCCATACCCAGGGATTCATCCCATAATCAGCCTCCAAACGCTGACACCATTGCATACACTAGCAAGAATTTGCTGAAAGGACCCTGATACAGCTGTCTCTTGTGAGACTCTGTTGGGGCCTAGCAAACACAGAAATGGATGCTCACATTCAGCTATTGGATGGATCCCCCAATGGAGGAGCTAGAGAAAGTAGGTAAGAACTAAGGGGTCTGCAACTCTATAGGTGGAACAAAAATATGAACTAACCAGTACACCCCCCCTCCCTCGGAGCTCGTGTCTCTAGCTGCATATGTATCACAAGATGGTGTAGTTAGCCATCAGTGGAAAGAGAGGCCCATTGGTCTTGCAAAGTTTATATGCCTCAGTACAGGGGAATGCCAGGGCAAAGAAGTGGGAGTGGATGGGTCGGGGAGTGGGGTGGGGGAGGGCATGGGGGACTTTTGGGATAGCATTGGAATTGTAAATCAAGAAAATACCTAAGTAAAATAAAAGAAAGGAAGGCAGGGCAATAGTAATGGTCCGTAATATTTTGGGAGTCTCTTATAAAGTCGTGACCAACAACTCAAAAGAGGGATCTTTTGTTAGGAGGTTTGGACTTTGGGGGTAGCCTTTGCAGTGCAGATGAGAATATTTTATTTAAAGCACATATAAACAGACTTAAAAATATTATAGATTTTTAAAGAACTATATCATCAATAATATGACTCATTATGACATTTTTATCTGTATGCTTTTAAAAATTTGTATGTCAAATTCTTATACATTAAGATTTTTGTATTTTATCATTTCTTCTATTTTACTGTAGAATACACATTTATGCAAGTTATAATTGTAGATCTATTGATAATTCTTCCTGGAATTAGGGATATACTAATGAAAATAGGGTTGCTGCCTTTTGCATTTGTAGTTGGCATTCAGGTACTGCTAGGATACATTCCCACATTCATAATTAATTCTCTCCAATCTGAGCCTGGTCTGTATGCCTCATATTTCTTCTAGTCAAGTCTTGGCTACTCCTTGTGACTTATTGAATTTATTGTCAAAGTGTTCATACTTCAGAATATTTGCTTTTTATTAATGAATGCTTCAATTTATTTCATTGAAAAGAAGGGATTTGACAGACTGTGTCAAATAAGACTTAGGAAAAATATAGGTTGACTATTTTCCATATTTGATTAGTTGTAAATGTGAGGCCTCTTCAGTGTGCTGTGGGCCTCATAATATTGAACTACATAATGTCATACTTGAAACCACTAGGTTCTAAACTAGCATGGCTTATTTTTAAGCAACTAATTATACAAATAGCATAATGAGAAGGGCAAACTTGGATAATTAAAATACGGTATATGATACAATACAATACAATGATACAAATTGGTGTGTTATATATAATCACATATTGATCTCTATTCATATGAATTCCCCCTCATGTCAAAAATCGAAAGATATTTATAAAATCAATATGTGACCAAACTACTCTCTCAAAAACACCCATCTGTGATCCTTACATGCTGCTGAATGAAAAATACAATACTTTCTTGCAAAGTCAATCATAGCTTATTCTAGTATCCTTACAATTACCATCTCAAGCATCAGTTTGTGCTGAAGGTGGATCAAGAAGATAAAACAAGTGGTGAGGTACAATTTGGGGAGACAGAACTTCAACAAAAACTTGTTTTTCCCCTCTAATATTCCTGGGTGTTACATTGCTCAAAGGGTGAAATTAGAACCACTAAGTGGTGATTAATTGTTAACAATAAAAACATGTCACAGTCAAATAATCTATAGTAGCCTCATGGTGATTGTATTTTGATGTTAATTCTGCTTTCCCAGGAGGGGTTGTCTGGAATGAAGAATAAGTCACTGTACTGGCTAGTTTTGTGTCAACTTGACACAGCTGAAGTTATCAAAGAGAAAGGAGCTTCAGTTGAGGAAATGCCTTCATGAGATACAACTGTAAGGCGTTTTCTCAATTAGTGATCAAGGGGGAAAGGCTCCTTGTGGGTGGAACCATCTCTTGGCTGGTGGTCTTTGTTCTATAAGAGAGCAGGCTGAGCAAGCCAGGGAAAGCAAGCCAGTAAAGAACATCCCTCCATGGCCTCTGCATCAGCTCCTGCTTTCTGACCTGCTTGAGTTCCAGTCCTGACTTCCTTGGTGATATGGAATTGTAAGCTGAATAATCCCTTTTCTCCCCAACTTGCTTCTTGGTCATGATGTTTGTGCAGGAATAGAAACCCTGACTAAGACAGTCACATACTCATGTGACTTCTTGTGAGGCTTTCCCCAAAATGAATAAACCAATCACTGGGAGAGTACACAGGACTTCCCAGTTGGACAGAGGAAGAGAGGAAACAGGAGAGATCTAGGGGCCTTTTGGATGGAGATACCAGCAGTACAAGATGCACAAGATGTCTTCCAAGTTAGATAGTAAATCCTGATGGATTCGCCACTGGAGGATTTTGATTTAATATGGCTTATAAGATTAGGATTTTAGTTATTGCACCCAGAGATTGAGTGACCACTGTTTTTAAACTTAGTTTGAGTTTTATTAATTTATTAATTAATTTATTTATTATTTTCACGTGGTGGTTCTACTAGGTTCCAGAGAGGAAGGTACAGCAGGAAAGCATGTGTTTGATAGATATGTTGCAAAGGTCATGGGGGTTTTGAAGCATAGGTCTGGTGAGGTATCAACCCAACAGTGGGAATTTAGTGAGCTGAGTGAAGAGATTTGGGAGCTCTGAGTCATAGAATTTTCATGAGATCAGAACAGGCCGGCCAGCCCACTGGGTCTGAGAGTAGCTGGGTGGGAAGTTACTGTTCTTTTTAATAATTCCCATAGCAATAGATTTATAGAATCACTATGCTTGTTCAACTACCTAAAATTAATGGTTGTTACAATGATATACTGCTGCTTATTTGCTATCTTACTTGTAAAAATTTCCACAGTTTTGGATACTGATGCTATAGGGAAATATTGAAACTAAAGAATCATTACAGACAAGTTTCACATTCTTACCAATCAGTAGAATCTACAATGGAATGAATACTGGGCTGCCACAGAGAAAGGATAGCAGAACTCCTAGGAGTTAATGGAATTACTTTGATCCATTGTGTTTTGCCCATAGTCATATCTAAAAGATTCTATTTAAGGAGGGAGGGGGAAACTAAGACCATTATAAAACCACAAGGATTGTTGTTTGAATGACACAGTTAAAACAATT
This sequence comes from Mus musculus, assembly GCF_000001635.26. Classification (NCBI taxonomy): domain Eukaryota; kingdom Metazoa; phylum Chordata; class Mammalia; order Rodentia; family Muridae; genus Mus; species Mus musculus. Next base: position 48,834,684 of record NC_000076.6, on the reverse strand, counting down.
CTTACTGAAACCACAACTGAGAAGATGTAAGAGACATTTCATGTATAACCAGATTAGGTATTCACTCAGTCTTTTTTGAGCATCTAAATTGCATTCTTTAGTCATTGTGACTTTGTAAATAGTTACACTTTTAAACCATCTGTGCTAAAACAGATCAAACTTACTGAGTGGTAAATTTTACTTAACTGATAGAACTCTTCTTGGACATGGAAAGGGACAAAAAGCCTTTTCAAATACCTGACATTTTGACAGTAGTTATAAATAGGTTCTTTTGGGATGTCTGTTTCTTTGGGACAGTAATGTAATATTTGACTCATGGCTCACAAGGAAGTGGAGACTAGGTGTTGTATTGTGAGCTTCTCTACTTGCACACAAGTTCCAGAAATAACACTGCTGAGACTTAATTAATAATGAATAATTGCCTACACCTTAAGATTGGGCATATTCTCACTTTCTCACTAGCTTGTAACTCAATTTATCCCTTTTATTCTATTCTAATTCCTACCACACGGGTTGTTACTTCTCTTTCACTTTCATTAAACAGTCTTCCTCAGAGTTAGGTTGAATTTCCTGTGGATTAAAGAAATTATATTTGCCCCTAGGAGTTCTGTTAAACTTCCTCTGTGGCAGGCCAATATTCATTCCATTATAGATTCCACTGCTGAGAATTTTCTGTTTAGAACTAACTATACACCATTTTTAATTGTCCAGCTCCATTTGTTGAAAATACCTTCATTTTTCTGTTATTTATTTCTGGCTCTTTATAAAACAAAAATCATGTGCCCAAGGATGTGTGGATTTATGTCTAGATCTCCTTATCAATTACATTGATCACCCTTTATATTTTTATGCCAATACCATAGAGTTTTTATTGTGACAGTTTGAAATCCAGTATGGCGATACCTTAAGATGTTCTTTTATACAGGATTATTTTACCTTTTCTGGGTTTTTGTTGTTGAAATTTTTTCAGTAATTTATTTATTTGTTCACTGTTCCTCCCAATCCCCCACCCTGGATCCTCTTCAGAGCTCCTTACACTCCCACACCCTCCTCCCTTTCCTCTCTGAGAAGGGAGAGCTCCTACCCACAGGTACCACTCTCCCAGTTATATCAAGTCCATGCAGGATTAGACCCTCTCCTAATGAGAACAGGATTCCCTAGGAAGTCATAAAATTTAGGGATAGCCGCTGCTTCAGTTGTTGGAGGACCTTCTTGAATACTAAGCTGCTTATCTGCTACATATGTGCCACTGGCCTTAGGTTCAGTGCCTGGATGTCCTTTTTTTGTAGTTTAGTCTCTGTGAGATTCCAGATACTGAGCAGTTGACTCTGTTGGTCTCCTTTTGAAGTTCCTGTCCCCTCTGGGTTCCTAAATTTTTTTCTCACAATTCTTTCACAAGGTTTCTGTAGCTTTGAACAATATTTGGTTGTGGGTTTCTGCATCTGTTTCAGTCAAATGCTGGGAGAAGGAGCCAGAGGTCAGTTATGCCAAGCTCCTGTCTGCCAGCATAACAGAGTATCATTAATAGTTTCAGGAATTGGTCCTTGCCCATGAGATGGGTCTCAAGTTGAGATGGTCATTGGCTGGTCATTCCCTCAATCACTGCTCCATTTTTATCCCTGCACTTCTTAAAAGCAAGAGGTTGAAGATTTTGTGGGTAGATTGTTGTCCTTACCCCTCCTCTGGGAGTCCTGCCTAGTGATAGGGGTTGCCCAGTTCAGGCTCCACATCCTACACTGCTAGTGGTCAAGACTAGAGTCACCCCTACAGACTCCTATGAGCCTTTCCCAGGTCTTTGGCATGTCTAAAAAAACTGTCATCCCCCCACCTCCAGCCAGGTGACAATTTCCATTCACTCTCCTTTCTTTTTTCTCCCCCTACATCTGATCCTGATCCTCCAGTACTTTTCAAAATCACATTATCTCTCCCACCCAATTCTCTCCCTCCTTCTGACTCCAGTGACTATTTAATTTCCCCTTCTGAGTGATAATCAAACATCCTGGTTTGAATCTTCCTTGTCATTTGGCATCATTTGGTCTGTGGATTGTAGCATAGGTATCCTGCTACATATTTATGCTACTATCTACTTATAAGTGAGTACATTCCATGCATATTTATTTGGGTCTGAGTTACCTACCTCAGGATGATATTTTCTAGTTCTATCAGTTTGCTTGCAAATTTCATGGTGTCCTTGTTTTCAATAGCTGAGTAGTATTCCATTGTGTAATTGAACCACATTTTCTTTATCCATTCTTCAGTTGAGCAACATCTGGCTTGTTTATAGTTTCTGGCTATTACAAAAATAGCTGCTATGAACACTGTGGTATCTTGTGGTATTGTGGACCATCTTTGGTTATATGCCCAGAAGAGGTTTATCTGGATAATGACATAGGATTATTCTCAATTTTCTGAGAAACCTCAAGATTGATTTCCAGACTCGAGCCCCGGGCTACCTTGCCAGCAGAGTCTTGCCCAACACCCGCAAGGGTCCACACGGGACTCCCCACGGGACCCTAAGACCTCTGGTGAGTGGATCACAGTGCCTGCCCCAATCCAATCGCGCGGAACTTGAGACTGCGGTACATAGGGAAGCAGGCTACCCGGGCCTGATCTGGGGCACAAGTCCCTTCCGCTCAACTCGAGACTCGAGCCCCGGGCTACCTTGCCAGCAGAGTCTTGCCCAACACCCGCAAGGGTCCACACAGGACTCCCCACGGGACCCTAAGACCTCTGGTGAGTGGATCACAGTGCCTGCCCCAATCCAATCGCGCGGAACTCGAGACTGCGGTACATAGGGAAGCAGGCTACCCGGGCCTGATCTGGGGCACAAGTCCCTTCCGCTCGACTCGAGACTCGAGCCCCGGGCTACCTTGCCAGCAGAGTCTTGCCCAACACCTGCAAGGTTCCACACGGGACTCCCCACGGGACCCTAAGACCTCTGGTGAGTGGATCACAGTGCCTGCCCCAATCCAATCGCGCGGAACTTGAGACTGCGGTACATAGGGAAGCAGGCTACCCGGGCCTGATCTGGGGCACAAGTCCCTTCCGCTCAACTCGAGACTCGAGCCCCGGGCTACCTTGACAGCAGAGTCTTGCCCAACACCCGCAAGGGCCCACACGGGACTCCCCACGGGACCCTAAGACCTCTGGTGAGTGGAACACAGCGCCTACCCCAATCCAATCGCGTGGAACTTGAGACTGCGGTACATAGGGAAGCAGGCTACCCGGGCTTGATCTGGGGCACAAACCCCTTCCACTCCACTCGAGCCCCGGCTACCTTGCCAGCTGAGTCGCCTGACACCCGCAAGGGCCCACACAGGATTCCACACGTGATCCTAAGACCTCTAGTGAGTGGAACACAACTTCTGCCAGGAGTCTGGTTCGAACACCAGATATCTGGGTACCTGCCTTGCAAGAAGAGAGCTTGCCTGCAGAGAATACTCTGCCCACTGAAACTAAGGAGAGTGCTACCCTCCAGGTCTGCTCATAGAGGCTAACAGAGTCACCTGAAGAACAAGCTCTTAACAGTGACAACTAAAACAGCTAGCTTCAGAGATTACCAGATGGCGAAAGGCAAACGTAAGAATCCTACTAACAGAAATCAAGACCACTCACCATCATCAGAACGCAGCACTCCCACCCCACCTAGTCCTGGGCACCCCAACACAACCGAAAATCTAGACCCAGATTTAAAAACATTTCTCATGATGATGATAGAGGACATCAAGAAGGACTTTCATAAGTCACTTAAAGATTTACAGGAGAGCACTGCTAAAGAGTTACAGGCTCTTAAAGAAAAGCAGGAAAACACAGCCAAACAGGTGATGGAAATGAACAAAACCATACTAGAACTAAAAGGGGAAGTAGACACAATAAAGAAAACCCAAAGCGAGGCAACGCTGGAGATAGAAACCCTAGGAAAGAGATCTGGAACCATAGATGCGAGCATCAGCAACAGAATACAAGAAATGGAAGAGAGAATCTCAGGTGCAGAAGATTCCATAGAGAACATCGACACAACAGTCAAAGAAAATACAAAATGCAAAAGGATCCTAACTCAAAACATCCAGGTAATCCAGGACACAATGAGAAGACCAAACCTACGGATAATAGGAATTGATGAGAATGAAGATTTTCAACTTAAAGGGCCAGCTAATATCTTCAACAAAATAATAGAAGAAAACTTCCCAAACATAAAAAAAGAGATGCCCATGATCATACAAGAAGCATACAGAACTCCAAATAGACGGGACCAGAAAAGAAATTCCTCCCGACACATAATAATCAGAACAACAAATGCACTAAATAAAGATAGAATATTAAAAGCAGTAAGGGAGAAAGGTCAAGTAACATATAAAGGAAGGCCTATCAGAATTACACCAGACTTTTCACCAGAGACTATGAAAGCCAGAAGAGCCTGGACAGATGTTATACAGACACTAAGAGAACACAAATGCCAGCCCAGGCTACTATACCCGGCCAAACTCTCAATTACCATAGATGGAGAAACCAAAGTATTCCACGACAAAACCAAGTTCACACAATATCTTTCCACGAATCCAGCCCTTCAAAGGATAATAACAGAAAAGAAGCAATACAAGGACGGAAATCACGCCCTAGAACAACCAAGAAAGTAATCATTCAACAAACCAAAAGGAAGACAGCCACAAGAACAGAATGCCAACTCTAACAACAAAAATAAAAGGGAGCAACAATTACTTTTCCTTAATATCTCTTAATATCAATGGACTCAATTCCCCAATAAAAAGACATAGACTAACAGACTGGCTACACAAACAGGACCCAACATTCTGCTGCTTACAGGAAACCCATCTCAGGGAAAAAGACAGACACTACCTCAGAGTGAAAGGCTGGATAACAATTTTCCAAGCAAATGGACTGAAGAAACAAGCTGGAGTAGCCATTTTAATATCGGATAAAATCGACTTCCAACCCAAAGTTATCAAAAAAGACAAGGAGGGACACTTCATACTCATCAAAGGTAAAATCCTCCAAGAGGAACTCTCAATTCTGAATATCTACGCTCCAAATGCAAGGGCAGCCACATTCATTAGAGACACTTTAGTAAAGCTCAAAGCATACATTGCACCTCACACAATAATAGTGGGAGACTTCAACACACCACTTTCTTCAAAGGACAGATCGTGGAAACAGAAACTAAACAGGGACACAGTGAAACTAACAGAAGTTATGAAACAAATGGACCTGACAGATATCTACAGAACATTTTATCCTAAAACAAAAGGATATACCTTCTTCTCAGCACCTCACGGGACCTTCTCCAAAATTGACCATATAATTGGTCACAAAACAGGCCTCAATAGATACAAAAATATTGAAATTGTCCCATGTATCCTATCAGACCACCATGGCCTAAGACTGATCTTCAATAACAACATAAATAATGGAAAGCCAACATTCACGTGGAAACTGAATAACACTCTTCTCAATGATACCTTGGTCAAGGAAGGAATAAAGAAAGAAATTAAAGACTTTTTAGAGTTTAATGAAAATGAAGCCACAACGTACCCAAACCTATGGGACACAATGAAAGCATTTCTAAGAGGGAAACTCATAGCGCTGAGTGCCTCCAAGAAGAAATGGGAGACAGCACATTCTAGCAGCTTGACAACACATCTAAAAGCCCTAGAAAAAAAGGAAGCAAATTCACCCAAGAGGAGTAGACGGCAGGAAATAATCAAACTCAGGGGTGAAATCAACCAAGTGGAAACAAGAAGAACTATTCAAAGAATTAACCAAACGAGGAGTTGGTTCTTTGAGAAAATCAACAAGATAGATAAACCCTTAGCTAGACTCACTAAAGGGCACAGGGACAAAATCCTAATTAACAAAATCAGAAATGAAAAGGGAGACATAACAACAGATCCTGAAGAAATCCAAAACACCATCAGATCCTTCTACAAAAGGCTATACTCAACAAAACTGGAAAACCTGGACGAAATGGACAAATTTCTGGACAGATACCAGGTACCAAAGTTGAATCAGGATCAAGTTGACCATCTAAACAGTCCCATATCACCTAAAGAAATAGAGCAGTTATTAATAGTCTCCCAACCAAAAAAAGCCCAGGACCAGATGGGTTTAGTGCAGAGTTCTATCAGACCTTCAAAGAAGATCTAATTCCAGTTCTGCACAAACTATTTCACAAAATAGAAGTAGAAGGTACTCTACCCAACTCATTTTATGAAGCCACTATTACTCTGATACCTAAACCACAGAAAGATCCAACAAAGATAGAGAACTTCAGACCAATTTCTCTTATGAATATCGATGCAAAAATCCTCAATAAAATTCTCGCTAACCGAATCCAAGAACACATTAAAGCAATCATCCATCCTGACCAAGTAGGTTTTATTCCAGGGATGCAGGGATGGTTTAATATACGAAAATCCATCAATGTAATCCATTATATAAACAAACTCAAAGACAAAAACCACATGATCATCTCGTTAGATGCAGAAAAAGCATTTGACAAGATCCAACACCCATTCATGATAAAAGTTTTGGAAAGATCAGGAATTCAAGGCCCATACCTAAACATGATAAAAGCAATCTACAGCAAACCAGTAGCCAACATCAAAGTAAATGGAGAGAAGCTGGAAGCAATCCCACTAAAATCAGGGACTAGACAAGGCTGCCCACTTTCTCCCTACCTTTTCAACATAGTACTTGAAGTATTAGCCAGAGCAATTCGACAACAAAAGGAGATCAAGGGGATACAAATTGGAAAAGAGGAAGTCAAAATATCACTTTTTGCAGATGATATGATAGTATATATAAGTGACCCTAAAAATTCTACCAGAGAACTCCTAAACCTGATAAACAGCTTCGGTGAAGTAGCTGGATATAAAATAAACTCAAACAAGTCAATGGCCTTTCTCTATACAAAGAATAAACAGGCTGAGAAAGAAATTAGGGAAACAACACCCTTCTCAATAGTCACAAATAATATAAAATACCTTGGCCTGACTCTAACTAAGGAGGTGAAAGATCTGTATGATAAAAACTTCAAATCTCTGAAGAAAGAAATTAAAGAAGATCTCAGAAGATGGAAAGATCTCCCATGCTCATGGATTGGCAGGATCAACATTGTAAAAATGGCTATCTTGCCAAAAGCAATCTACAGATTCAATGCAATCCCCATCAAAATTCCAACTCAATTCTTCAACGAATTGGAAGGAGCAATTTGCAAATTCATCTGGAATAACAAAAAACCTAGGATAGCAAAAAGTCTTCTCAAGGATAAAAGAACTTCTGGCGGAATCACCATGCCAGACCTAAAGCTTTACTACAGAGCAATTGTGATAAAAACTGCATGGTACTGGTATAGAGACAGACAAGTAGACCAATGGAATAGAATTGAAGATCCAGAAATGAACCCACACACCTATGGTCACTTGATCTTCGACAAGGGAGCTAAAACCATCCAGTGGAAGAAAGACAGCATTTTCAACAATTGGTGCTGGCACAACTGGTTGTTATCGTGTAGAAGAATGCGAATCGATCCATACTTATCTCCTTGTACTAAGGTCAAATCTAAGTGGATCAAAGAACTTCACATAAAACCAGAGACACTGAAACTTATAGAGGAGAAAGTGGGGAAAAGCCTTGAAGATATGGGCACAGGGGAAAAATTCCTGAACAGAACAGCAATGGCTTGTGCTGTAAGATCGAGAATCGACAAATGGGACCTAATGAAACTCCAAAGTTTCTGCAAGGCAAAAGACACCGTCAATAAGACAAAAAGACCACCAACAGATTGGGAAAGGATCTTTACCTATCCTAAATCAGATAGGGGACTAATATCCAACATATATAAAGAACTCAAGAAGGTGGACTTCAGAAAATCAAATAACCCCATTAAAAAATGGGGCTCAGAACTGAACAAAGAATTCTCACCTGAGGAATACCGAATGGCAGAGAAGCACTTGAAAAAATGTTCAACATTTTTAATCATCAGGGAAATGCAAATCAAAACAACCCTGAGATTCCACCTCACACCAGTCAGAATGGCTAAGATCAAAAATTCAGGTGACAGCAGATGCTGGCGTGGATGTGGAGAAAGAGGAACACTCCTCCATTGTTGGTGGGAGTGCAGGCTTGTACAAGAACTCTGGAAATCAGTCTAGCGGTTCCTCAGAAAACTGGACATAGTACTACCGGAGGATCCAGCAATACCTCTCCTGGGCATATATCCAGAAGATGCCCCAACAGGTAAGAAGGACACATGCTCCACTATGTTCATAGCAGCCTTATTTATAATAGCCAGAAGCTGGAAAGAACCTAGATGCCCCTCAACAGAGGAATGGATACAGAAAATGTGGTACATCTACACAATGGAGTACTACTCAGCTATTAAAAAGAATGAATTTATGAAATTCCTAGCCAAATGGATGGACCTGGAGGGCATCATCCTGAGTGAGGTAACACATTCACAAAGAAACTCACACAATATGTATTCACTGATAAGTGGATATTAGCCCCAAACCTAGGATACCCAAGATATAAGATATAATTTGCTAAACACATGAAACTCAAGGAGAATGAAGACTGAAGTGTGGACACTATGCCCCTCCTTAAATTTGGGAACAAAACACCCATGGAAGGAGTTACAGAGACGGAGTTTGGAGCTGAGATGAAAGGATGGACCATGTAGAGACTGCCATAGCCAGGGATCCACCCCATAATCAGCATCCAAACGCTGACACCATTGCATACACTAGCAAGATTTTATTGAAAGGACCCAGATGTAGCTGTCTCTTGTGAGACTATGCCGGGGCCCAGCAAACACAGAAGTGGATGCTCACAGTCAGCTAATGGATGGATCATAGGGCTCCCAATGGAGGAGCTAGAGAAAGTAGCCAAGGAGCTAAAGGGATCTGCAACCCTATAGGTGGAACAACATTATGAGCTAACCAGTACCCCGGAGCTCTTGACTCTAGCTGCATATATATCAAAAGATGGCCTAGTCGGCCATCACTGGAAAGAGAGGCCCATTGGACTTGCAAACTTTATATGCCCCAGTACAGGGGAATACCAGGGCCAAAAAGGGGGAGTGGGTGGGCAGGGGAGTGGGGGTGGGTGGATATGGGGGACTTTTGGTATAGCATTGGAAATGTAAATGAGTTAAATACCTAATAAAAAATGGAAAAAAAAATTGATTTCCAGAGTGCTTGTTCAGTTTTATATTCCTGCCAGCAATGGAGGAGTGTTCCCCTTGCTCCACATCCTCATCAGCACATACTGTAGCTTGAGGTTGTTATCTTAGCCATTCTGAAGGTGTACGGTGGAGTCCCTGTGTCATTTAGGTTTGCATTACCCTGATGACTAAGAAGGATTGATATTGTAAAATGTATGATGGCCATTAGTGATACCTCTGTTGAGAATTCTCTTCTTAGTACTGTAACACAGTTTTGATTAGATTATTTGTGTTATCTAATTTCTTGAATTCTCTATACATTTTGGATATTAGCACTCTGATAGATGTAGGGTTAGTGAATGTGTTTTTCTACTTTGTAGACTGCCATTTTGTCTTATTGATGGTGCCCTTTGCCTTACGGAAGCTTTTCAGTTTAATGGGATTCCATTTATTAATTGTTGACATTAGATCCTGAGATATTGGACTTCTGTTCAGGCAGTTGTCTCCTGTATTAATGAGTTTATTTTGTTCTATTAGACTTAGTGACTCTGACTTTATACTGTTGTCTTAAACCTGGACTAGAGTTTTGTGAAAGGCGATTAATATGGGTATATGTGTTTCTTTTTTATGCAGACATTCAGTTAAACCAATACCATATGTTTAAGATTTTTCCCCCCATTGTATGGCTTTACTTTCTTTGTAAAACATCAAGTGTCCTTAGGTATGTGGGTTCATTTTTAAGTCTTCAATTCAGTTCTCTTGATCAACCTGACTGTTTCTGTACCAATACCAAGCAGTTTTTAGTCCTATTGCTTTTCAGTACACATTGAAATCTGGGAAGGTGATATTTGAAGAAGTTCTTTTATTGTATAGAATTGTTTTAGCTATCCTCTGCTTTTTGTTTTTTCATATGAAGTTGATAATTATTCTTTTGAAGTCTATAAAAATGTTAGAATTTTCATGAGATTTCATTGAATTAGCAGCTTTCTTTTGGTAAGATGTCCATTTTACCTGAGTTAATTCTCTTTTTTTTAAAGAGTTATTTTTCATATGTATATGACCACACTGTCTTTGATACACCAGAAGAGTCATTAGAACCAAATACAGATGGTTATAATCCATCATGTGGTTGCTAGGAATTGAACTTAGGACCTTTGGATGAGCAGCCAGTGCTCTTAACTGCTGAGCTATCTCTCCAGCCCCATTCTCTGAGTTAATTATATATATATAATTATATATATATATATATCAAAGCATGGGACATCTTTCCAAATTTTAATATCTGCTTCAATTTCTTTCTTTGGACACATGAAATTCTAGTCATATGGTTCTTTCATTTACTTATTTAGAGTTAAGCAAAGATATTTTAAATTACTTGTGGTTATTATGAATGTTATTATTTCCCTGATGTTTTCTCAACCTGCTTATAGTTTGTATAAAGCAGGATTACTTATTTTTTTTTAGTATCCAGCCACTTTGTTGCTGTTAATGTCCAGTTCTAATACATGGTGATCTGATGAGATGCAGAGGTTTATTTCAATTTTCTTGTTGAGGCTTGGTTTGTGACTGATTATATAGTCAATTTTGGAGAAGGTTCTACCAGGTCCTGAGAATAAAATATATTCTTTTGTTTTTGTGCTTTGTAGATATTTGTTAGGTCCATTTGATTTATAATGTCTGCTAGTTTTATCAATTTTCTGTTTAGATTGTGTATCAACATTCTGTCCATTGGGGGGATTGGGATGTTGAAGCTTCCCACTAATAATGTGTAGGGTTTGTTTTGTGATTTAAACTTTAGTAATATTTCTTTGATCAATGTTCGTACCCTTGTATTTGGGGCATAGATGTTCTGAATTGAGATGTCATCATGGTGGAATTTTTCCTGTGGTAAGTCTTTTAATTCTAAGTGTATGTTATTAGATATTAGACTGGCTACTTCCCCTTGTTTCTTGGATACATTTATTGGGAAAACATTTTTCTAACCCTTTATTCTAAGGTAGTGACTATCTCTGCTGATGAAGTATGTTTAGTGTATGTAGCAGAACGATGGATCCTGTTTATTCATCCACTGAATTAGTCTGAGTCTTTTTATTAGTGAATTGAGTCCATTGATATTGAGAGATATTAGTGAACAATGATTGTCAGTCCCTGCTACTTTGGTGTTCATAGTATGTGTGAGTGTATGTGTGTGTGTGTGTGTGTGTGTGTGTGTGTGTGTGTGTGTGTCTGAGAGAGAGAGAGAGAGAGAGAGAGAGAGAGAGAGAGAGACTCCCCATTACTTGGTTTTGTGAAATTATTAATTCCTCGTGTTTCCTTCAGTGCAGTTACCCTCATTGTCTTGGAGTTTTCCTTCTAGTATTCCCTGTAAGGTTGGATTAGTGGAACGATATTGTTTAAATATGATTGTGTCCTGGAATATTTTGTTTCCTATATCTATAGTGATTGAAATATTTGCTTGGTATAGTAGTTTGGGCTGATATTTGTGCTGTCTTTGTGTATACAGGATATCTCTAAAGGACCTTCGGTATTTTACAGTCTCTGTTGAGAAGTCAGGGATAATTATGTTTGGTTAGCATGTATATGTTACTTGGCCTTTACCCCCTTTCAGCTTTTAAAAGACTTTCTTTGTTCTGTACCTTTAGTGTTCTGATTATGTGACTGGAGGGTTTTCTTATTTGGTGCACTCTATTTGGTGTTCTGTAAAACTCTTGCACATTTATAAGCATCTGTTTATTTAAGTTAGGGTAATTTTCTTTTATGATTTTGTAGAAGATATTTTCTGGGCCTTTGATCTTAGAATCTTCTCCTTATTCTATTTGTATTATTCTTTTTATAGTGTTTCAACTGTCCTGGGTGTTTTGTGTTTTGAATGTTTTTAGATTTAGTATTTTGGCTGATATATAAATTTCGTCTATCTTATCTTCTATGCCTTTGCGTCTCTCTTCTATCACTAGTATAACGTTCATGATGCTTTTGTCTGTAGTTCCCATTCTCTTTGCTAAATTTTCCATCTCCAACATTGCTTCAATATGTGTTTTCTTTATTGCTTCTATTTCCATGTACATATCTTGAACAGTTTTATTTATTTCCTTTACCTGTTTGATTGCATTCTCCTGTATTTCTTTATATTTATTCATTTCCTCTTCAAAGCCTCTATCTATCTGATTGTATTTTCCTGTTTTTTTCTTTATGGGAACTATTTATATCCTCCTTAAAGGCCCTATCATCTTCAGTAGATAGAATTTTAGGTCAGAATCTTTCCCTTCCAGGGTGTTAGGGTGGCTAGGGCTTGTTTTGTAGGATAGCTGGTATCTAGTTGTACCATATTACCCCTAGCTGTTTTTGATTGCATTCTTAAGCTGGACTTTAACCATCTGTATATCCCTCATGTTGACTGGCCTGGTATTGCTTGATGGTAGGGGACCTCTGTAACTGTAGGTCAAGCTGGTAGTGGTCAAGCTGGTAGTCCCTGATGTCCTTAGACCTCTAGTTGTCTTGGGTGGCAGCAGGCCTCCAGGCATCCAGGCAGAACTGTGGCTCTGGGAATGGAGTATAGATCTGGAATTGCAGGTAGAGACAAGAACTTGAGCAAAGAATGCCAGGAGGACTGTCCTTTCTGTACTGGGTGAAGTTTGAGCACTAGAATATCTCAAAGCCTGACTTAACAATGGCTTACTTCATCCAACAAGGCCACAACTACTCCAACAAGGCCACACCTCCTAATGGTGCCATTTCCTATGGCCAAACATATTCAAACTACCCCAACACCCCTACATATTAATCCATAATTTGACCTTCTTACTTTTCCATCACATAGTAAGCCATATTTTCTTCTTTGTGTGTTGGGGAAGTCGTGACACATGTATGACATCTGAAAAATAAATAAATTTGACTTGCAATATCTAAGTTACATTGCAGTTTCCACCTTGTTCACTTGCTGTATCTCAGAGCTTATGCTCAAAGTCTGACAAGAGGTAATATTTGGATCCTCCTGGCTTATGTCTTAGTTAGGGTTTTACTGCTATGAACAGATACCATGACCAAATCAACTTTAATAAGGACAACATTTAATTGGGGCTGGCTTATATGTTCAGAGGTTTAGTCCATTATCATCAAGGTAGGGACATGGAAGCATCCATGTAGGTATGATGTGTTTAATTGGAGCTCAGAGTTCTTAATTTTCATCTGAATGTTACTAGCAGAACACTGGCTTCCAGACAGCTAGGATGAGGGTCTTAAAGCCCACATCCACAGTGATATATCTACTTCAACAAGTCCAAACCTACTTAAACAGGGCCATATCTCCTAATAGTGCTACTCTCTGTGCCAAGCATAAAGTATCATAGCTAACAACCACAGTTTAGCTTTCTCTTATATTCTGCTGGTCATATGAGCAACTCATAATAGTAACCCAAGCCAATGGAGCCTTTAGACGATTAAAACCCCAACTAACATGAGACTGTAAGAGTTTGTGATTCGAAAACGTGTCACACCTATTCAATCTTTGACCTATCAAACAATTACAAAAATATTTTTTTGAGATTTTTGTCCTAAGTAGATTGTTGCTGTAATGTAGTGCAGCTATAAGAAAAGAAGCTATAATTGAAATTAGTATAGAAAACTTTATATGTGCTTTGGAATAAGTAGTGGTAGAGGACAAAAGTGGCACAAGTAAGCAATAACAAGAATAAAACAAATGGTTGGGGGAAGGAAGAAATGTAGTACCTTCATCATAAAGTAACTGTCATATGTGAATTTTGATGATTGTTATCACTTTCTAGTTTATATAGAGAACTTTAATGAGGTTTATTGTAACATAAATTTTCACTTATATTTGTTTATGGGTACATTTTGATGCATCCTGAAAATATCTATTTATATTTTTGCACACAACTGTAAGAGTATAGAAATAAAACATCTCTAAAAAATTGAGAAGAAAATCCTACTCTAAGTTTCTATTTTGTTATTGTTGCTGTTGTTTTATTCAAAAATTGAAGTTTAAAGATGACTTTTATGAAGTAATTTGAGTAATGTGTACTTAATAAATAACAGGTTTCTAGTCCCAGCTCTCATGGATAGTGAACCTAAGTAAAATCATGCTGTCTCTTTACTGCTTCTGCCCAAATCTTGACCAATATGCCCATGCTGCATCAAACCAAATGCCTGGTATGATGTAGAAGAAAGCCAGTTCTATTCAGTGGTCTCTGTGGAGTTGTTTCAAGCAGTAATGAGAAATAATGAAAAATAACAGCAAAAAAAAACCCAAATACACAAAATCTAATAAAGGTATGTGTGTGTTTGTGTGTGTGTGTGTGTGTAAGCACACGCAGAGGCACATACACACATAGGCACACAACCACACAGCACCACATAAACACACACAGACATACAAAGCAAGTGTTCACTATATTTACCTAGCACATGATCAATCAATACTGTGGAAATTTCTAGTTATGATCTGGGCAAATCACAAATAAGCTTATGAAGAAACCAGAGCACAGAGATTGAAATAAGTGGTGAAATTTGCACAGATGTTAATTGATTGAATCTGAAAAAATAAGAAAATAAACTACAATCTGGGGGAAACAGAGTTCTCAATATCCAGCTTTAAAATTTAAAATGGTAACCAATATGACCTATGGTTTCTTGAAATGTGTATCTGGAATGCAAATGAATAATCATTTCATTAATGGCTTGCTTGGCATGAAGAAATTACTTGACCTGAGATGTCTCTCAGTACTAGTCTTAGCAAATATAAAATGAAATATGTATACATATCACTAAATCCTTTTTATACTAGCTCAAAGTGAAAGAATATAGTAAAGGTCATAGCTTTACTGTTGTTATTGAATTTGACTCCATGAGGTTGTGACAGCATAGCTCTGCTGCTGTTCCTCAGACCTGGAATAATGAGGTCTGACAAGAGAGAAATGCCTGGCTGCATTCTCATTTGTTTCAGTCTCCATTTGGAAAGTAATATTTATTTATGGTGAGCAATCATGAATTCCTGATAGCTATTCTATAAAGGAGTGACTAGAGACTGGCAGTGTATTTGAATGTTTGTTTAATCTTATAGTATCTATAATTTTAAGCATATTTCTTTGGGTAAGAGACAGTATATCAGGAGTGAAACATAATTTATTTCCTTTGTGGACTTACCATCAAAAGAGATACAGAAATATAAATCCGCTTGTAGATCTACTTGGAAAAATAGACTAAGACCTCAGAACAAATAGAAGCTGTCTTAAGCCTTTTGTTTCTTTTGTGAGTTGAGATATAAACAGTGAGCAAGCGTTGTGGGCTTGAAAAGCATTACAGAGCAGCCTATGCTCCATGCTCTGTCTAATACATATGGATGTACTGGCTTTTCAAGATGGGAGCAGCTAGGTTATTGGTGTTAGAGAGGAAAGAAGTTGTTTAATTCTAGCTAAGGCCAGAAAGGTCAGCAAGAGGAAAGTACTTTTTTCCTTTCACTTTTAGGGCTAGATTGGAGCAACTGTGGCAATTCAAGTATGGCAGTAAAAATACAAGAAAAACTAAACAAACATAAAACAGTGAAAACTTAAAAGAAATCAATATACTAATGAGGTGTTGTGTGTTTTTCTTTTCTTTAATTTTACTTCTGTATATTAAGGGAATTGATTTGTCATCTAAACCCCAAAGTCCATGACAGCTAATTAAACACAAACCCCTCACTAAAGAAATTTTCTTACAAGTTATAGTGTAAAAATTCTGGTAATGGTAACAACTAATGAAACCAACAGGAACGAATCAATGACCCTCAGACATACCACATTAAAGAAGCATGGATTTGTAGAATTTCCTCCTGCTATTGATGGACATTATCTCACACCTCAAACAAAGCATACTGAAAGTGTTTAATGAGAACAACAAATCCTTAATAAATACTGTTAAAATATTACTTTCTTCTCATAAATATTTCTATGTTTTTAAAAATATTTAAAACAAGAAAGCTAAATGTATCTTCAACTTTACTCAAAATATATAGGTTGAATATTTTGGTATTAGGTATTGAACTGAATTCAGATATTTCTACTAATATATTGAATCCTAAAAACTTTTTTATCTTTGCCCCTCATTAAGGAACATTTTACTGTCATCAGGTAGAAATCACTACAGAAATCCACAACCAAGAATTATGAAGAGTTAGAGAGCTCAATCCCAAAACACTTTCACACATAAGACTCAAGGAATCATTTGGAATAGGGGGTGGAAAAATTACATTATGCAGAAAGTCAGAGAACATGTTGAAAGATTTTATGTCCTCATAACATCAGAGCATATGCACATGAAATCTTACCAATATGACCACCAAAATATAAGCTGAACAAGGAAGAGTCCAGGAACATGACAAGTTGCTTGGGGAAAAACCATGAGGCCTTAGGCTTTCTATTGTTATAATGAATCACCATAACCAAAAGCAAGTTGCAGAGGAATGTGTTTAACTTATACTTCCATATTCTAATCCATCATTGAAGACTGTCTGGACAGAAATTCAAACACAGAAGAATCCTGGAGGGAATTGCTGATATAGAGGCTGTGAAGAGGTAGTCCTTACTGGCTTGCTTCCTCTGGTTTTCTCAACCTGCTTTTTTTTTTTTTTTTTTTTTTTTTTTAGAACCCAGGACTACCCTCCCTGGAAATCATTACAAAGAATGTGCTAGACACTACCCAATTGATCACCAGTTGAGAAAAAGACATACAGCTGGATCTCCTGGAGAAATCTCCTAACTTTAAGCTCCTCCTTCTCTTATGCCTCTAGACTGGGTCAACACCAAAATATCCAGTACAGCCGACCCCTTGTCATATTGACACACAAACACATAACTATTAAGTCTAACCTTCCTTTCTTTCTCATCACCAAGATTTTACTTTAAAAACATAAATAACATTTTAAAGACTACATCCTTACAAATTCAAACTTATTAAATTTCAGTCCTTTAAAAATAGCTAATCTCTTTTAAAGTCAAAAGTCTACTCAGACTCAAAGTCTTTCATTTTTGTACTCCAGTAAAATAAAAAATAAAGCAAATACTTTCTTCCTTCAAGAGGGAAAAGTCAGAGCAAAATCACAAACTACACCAAGCAAAGCAAAACTCCATCTGTCCAATGTCTGACATCTACATACTGTTGTCTGGACTTCTTCAAAAGGCTTGGGTCACTTCTCCAATGTTACCCTCTATAGCACACATAGAGCTTGCCTTCTCAGCAGTGGTTGGCTCCACTCTACTGCTACAGCTGTTCTTGGTGGTTATCCCATGGTACTGGCATCTCCACAATCACTGGCGTCTCTTGCTGCAACTCGGCCTCCCTTTCTTCAATATTCTTTTTCTGGTACTAAGCCTCTACTTCATTGTATGACTACTTAATTCCTGAGCCATCAACTAGCACTGAGGCTGCACCTTCACCAATAAGCTTTCATGCCTCTCACAGTGCCAAGCCTTAGCTGATCTCCATGACTCCATTCATGCCTTCAAAACCAACTCCTTGTTG
The DNA here is from genome assembly GCF_000001635.26 of Mus musculus. NCBI lineage: Eukaryota > Metazoa > Chordata > Mammalia > Rodentia > Muridae > Mus > Mus musculus. The sequence continues at coordinate 48,816,989 of NC_000076.6, read as the reverse complement.
ATTGCCTTTGGAATATAACTTTTCTGTGCTAACACGAAATATTTACCAGAAACTTCCCAGAAGGTTTCACCTCTTGATGCTCAGTGATGTTACCCTCTTCCCATTCCCCCACCTCCCTTTTCTCCCCTTCTTCTTCCTCCTCTTCCTCTTTCTTCTTTACCTTTTCCTCCTCCTCTTCTCCATCTTTCAAATCTTTTATTGATTTTTTTGTGAGTTTTATATCTTGTGATACACTCCCACTCATCTCTCCATACTCTCATGTGTAGAGAGAATATATTATGTCTGTATGGATATGACATTTCCAACTAATAAATCTGATGACCTAAGGCTAAGGCAGGAAATAGGAGGCCAGACATCTAGGAAGAGATAAAATTCTTGGATAGAGCCTAGTGAGAGATTTGCATCTAGAAAATATTAGAAGATGCATGGTATCTGAACACAGGTAATTTATCATGTGGCAAGATGTAGGCAAAATAATTTGGTTATTTTAGTTATGATCTAGTCAGAGTAAAGTTTAGCTTCATGGCTAAGATATTTACAAATATATTTAGAGACTGTGTCTGATTTCTGCAAGCATGGGTCTGAGGGGAAGAACCAGACCTAAGTTCTTCACTCATACACACCCTTCACACATGAAGCCTTCCCGTGAAATCACACACACACACACACACACACACACACACACACACACACACACACACACACACCACCTCCCAAAAATACAGAAAAAAAATCTCATTGTGGAAGCTATAGTATGTCACAATTTGGCCCCACAGTACATCACTCTGTCCACACATCTTCACTTCCAAATGTCCTTTGCAATGAGTCTATATTCTAGTTTAGGATATATGGCTTCTGTGACACCATCAGTATCAGAAACCCTACTGAGAATCCCCCCAATTATCCTGTCATTGCCCTTGTCATAGAGATCTGACAACTCTTCATCAGCAGGACTGACCCTTTCTCATGTCTGGTGTGTTTGTGGGTGATATCAATTTTTTTTTTTTTTTTTTTTTTTTGGTGTGCTAATTCAGAGCCCTAGATTTAGGCTTTGGTGATAGATGCTCCAGTCAACATGCTGGCTAGGCCACTAAATAATACCATTGGCAGGACACATGGTTAGCTCTTCTACCCTTATGTCCTTGGGGTTGATTCATCCAGAGCCAGCTCTATTGTCACAATGTTGGAGACAGTACTCCCAACTACCACAGGTGGTCTAGGGTAAAGGGGTAGGACCTCAACTCCTTACCCATGCAGATGAATGGTGGGGTCAGCTCTGCCACACACTGCCCTTGGCTAGTTTACTGATACCTATATTATGAGGGTTATCTTTGTGTGCTGTCTGAATGAAGTACAGATTGCATTTTCCTTAACACTGTCATTGGAAAGATTTGGGGCCAGGTCTCCAGAGCATAACACCCAGTGACAGGCAAGGTTAGTTCTGCATAGCCCCTGAACATCCATGTGGTACCTGGTGGCTGCCCTGACCAGTGATGTCACCATGTTCTCATAGTCACTACATAGCTATGAACCCAGAAATGGCCTTCAATGGTAGATTGGGATAGGACCTTAGTATGGCTCCAGGTAACAAGCCTGGCTACTTATAACAGGCTACTTCTTTGCATCCTCAACTCTTCAGTTCCATAATGAAGACTTCTCAAGCTGTTCTACTTCTCTTTTTTTCTATATGTCCACCACATACTCACACATTGTGGTACCTTGCCCGGACCTGCATGACTTAGCAACAGAGTTCTTGAGGGGAGGGAGCTACAACAACACATTTTGGGATCAGAAGACACAAAGGAAGGAGGCAAGACAAAATCCTGTTCAAGCCTCAGCTTTTAAAGCTAAAAACGGTAAATAGAATTTGCTCAGGTACACAGCCTCCAAGGGGACTTTGCCTGTCTTAGGTCAGAGAGGTTTGCAAGGACAGCCACACCCAGAATGAACTTACCTGTCATAGGGGGTGCCCCATCAACTTAGCAGAGTTCCCTCTCTTAGGGTGCCATTCATAATAAGGGAGGCTTCCTCCTTTCAGTTGTCTGTCATAGGCTAGCCAGTACATCACACTGGAAGGGTGACCGGAGCATGAGCTGGGTTATTTTAAGTGCCATTTGTAAGAATGTCATCAAAACTATCTCCCAGATCTGACATTGCCAGCCAGTGGTAATGAATCTGCAAGGGTTGTGCCTTAACTCCATCTATTTATCCCTTTAAAAAGGCCATGAATTTATTAATTAGAAAAGGTCCTAGTGATAGTAGAATTAGTAATCCAAGCACTGGGTCAAGAAAGGGGAGAAGTTAGGGCAGAATTCCATTCCAGACATTCTACATGGGGTTACTGAAAAGTTCCTGATGTCTCTCCTTTCAGTACTTGCAAGTTTCTTTCAGAATACCAAGGTCCTGAAATATTCACAGGCAATAAAACAAGGCTGGCTGATAGACCATCATAACAGACATGCCAGGTTTCAATCCATTAACACAATTAGAAAATGTATGATCAATACAACTTACATTAAATACTGTGGAAGAAACAACATAATTTCAATGTGACCAATCAATAACAGATTTGAAGCCTTAACACATGCATTAAAGTTTGTTTGAAATCCAGCTCCCGTATCTATTTTATATATTGCCAACATAACATCATAGAGAACTGTAGATAACTTTCCAATTCCCCTAAAAATGTCCTGAACCAACCTTCCAGATGAAGACTTTTATTTCCAATATTGGATTGATTTACAGACCAGTCCATGATTGCATCAGACTAATTGGTCACATTAAAGGAAAGAGAAGAGTCATCATAACTTCTCTTTTTGATTAAGTTTTTCAAGGCAGTTTTCACAGTCTCCATGGTCTCTGTCCTACAAGGTCTAAAAGCTTGAAGCAAGACAGATTGTCCAATCTGGAATATAGGCAAGCAAAGGTGAGTCACAAACATATATCCAAAACAGCTTCCCAGTCACCGTTTCAGGTCACTTACTAAGCTCACAGGTCAGCATCGTTCTTTATCCCAGCATCAGCATGAATCACCAATCACTCTGGCAGCTAGCATGCTCCTTCAGAATTCTGCAGAAAAAAAACCCAAACATGCTTTCTTCCCCATATTAAATATCTGATAAGGACCATCCCATGTGCCAGTATGTGGATCCTTCCATCTCATCTAGGCATAAGTATGCCTGGTTGTTGGGTTCCATAGAGAGTTCCTTGGCATCCAATTTAAAAAAAAAATAAAATAGAAATAATATGATTTAAATAATTTTGAGGTGTACAGTGATATAACTCCCCCTTTTTTATTTTATGAAAAGAGTCCCACAATATCTTGTCTTTGAAAATTATTTAAAAAATCCCAGTAATATGTGTAATGTTAAATTGTCAACAAAACACCTCAAATGATTAACTGTAATAGCCAGTTCCATTATCTGTTTAAATCTGATTTTTGAACACCCAACATAGAAAAACAATGACTAATTCCATTTTTAGTTGCTTCTCCTCTTAAAGCAGTTGCAACTAGAAAGCCTGAAAAGGTATCAAATCACATGTACATATTTTAATTTTCTGAAATCAGAAATATGAGTAACATCTATTTGCCATAATTAATTAGGTATAAGTCTTCAAGGATTAAAACCATTATATGGTATAGGCAGAAACTGAGGACACTGAGAAAAAATCTTCACAATTTGACATGCAAATTCTCTAAAATTTACAAAATTATTATTTCAAGGCACTATTATTTTCCTATAATCTGCCTGAGATACAATTCTGCTGTGGCACTGCCTCAAGGGTTCTTGTCCAGGCCGTCCAGGATGAGTTCTTAAAAGAGTCCTTTAAAGGAACAGTGGTTTCTCTTAACTTGAGTTGTATATGCAAAAAGCAACTGCAAAATTTGAGAATTAGCGGTATCTAAAAAAGGAACAATTTCAAGTATTTGTAAGCTCTGAGCTATACTATATATATGTGGATACCAGTATACAAATTAAAGCTTAATTTTTCAATATTTCAAAACACTGGCTATAGCATGTAATTCAATTATCTGCGCTGAAGCAGGAGGAATCTCAAAAGAATTAACATGTGATCCAATCACATATATTTATCTCTTGTAGAAGGGCTGTTTATAAAAACAATAAATGTATTCTTTATAGGATGCATTCAGGAAATTTACAGGAAATACAAAAGCATGCATAGAAACAAAATTTAACATCTTACCATTTGGATAATGATTATCAATTTTGCCTAAGAGGTTTGCTCTGCAATATGCCAAATATCAGTGTTCTTTAATAACCAATTTAATTGGTGTTCGAAACAAGGAAACCCATCAGGTTTTTAAGACATTCTTTACAAAATACTTTCATGATTCTATCCTACAATTTTTATTAACACCACAACATCTTTATAAGATAATGTAAAGACTTGGAGATGAGGAAAGATGCATCTGTACTAATCCTTTCTTTTGCTAGGGAAATGCTGTGGGCATGTTGAGTAACAATAAATAACATTTGACTAAAATTGATTACAATCGGTAACAATTGATAACAGAAGCTTCCTCTACTTTCTGTGAAGGTATTTGTCTCTCATCAATTAATTTGCATCTCCCTTGATGACATTCAACAAAGGTTTAAGTGCTCCTGTGGTGAGCTTAAGGTGAGGTCTTAGCCAAAATCATTACCTGGAAGCTTTTGAAAAAAATTTGAAGTAAGCAAATCATCTTTTCTTTCTTAAATTTTCTGTGCCACAATTTTTCTAGCATATAACTGAGGTCCCAAATATTGAAAAATATATTGCCTTTGTATCTTTTCTGGAGCAACAACTACTCCAAAATTTTTAAAGCCCATTGTATAAGAGTAAAGGGCTGGAACAAAGCTCCATTAATAATATACACTGAAAAATTTAAAGTCCTAACTTATTATATTGAAGCAGAGAATTTTTTTTACACTATGTAAGGCTATTAGTCATTCCTTGAGGCAAAACTTTCCAATGATACTACTTCACGGGTTCTTTAAAATTATCTTACTAAAAGCAAAATATTAGCTCACTATAAGCAAAACCTTTACAATTATCAGGATACATGGACTAATAAGAACAATCTTCCAAATCCATCATAATTCTATATGGAGTAGGCAGGCCAGATTGTAATGCCTCTACAAGTTCCATAGTCTCATTAACCTTTCATAAATCTTAAGTTTCAAGTTTATTTTGAACAGCAACTGGAGAGATTTGTTAAAAATGCTATTCCAGCCTGAAACCTCCTAGGTGGGAATTGCTTGACAAAGGCAGTGCCATATAAACCTTGCTAAGGGTGCTGTGAACTTTGCATTAACACAAATGTAAATATTTAATCTGAGCCTATTGCCTAAGGCCTGGCCCAATGACTATTCCTCCTGCAGTGAGGACAAATTCCAGGGAAGTGATTCTACAGTCTATTGTAAAATTCAAAATAAATTCAAGACCACTCTGCCCTTTCTCCACTTCTGAAGATACTTTCCAAACAGTTGCCAAAACAAGATTAGCTGTTCTGAAAAATAACCATAACAAAAATAACAGTTCTTGGAAAAATTCCCCTACCCAGCCTCATACTGAATTATGAGAAAAAACACATACTGCCCTGACCTTGCTAGAATTCCCTGTGATGTTAATAGCTGTGACATTAATAGCTCAACCATACATTCAAAACGTAATGCTGCTTTTCTGATCAGTTATAATAATCAACCACAAGGGCAGGCAGTGTGAGTCACTAGGCTAAAGGTAGTCACCCTATGCAAACCAACCAATGCCTGAAAGGGTTACTTGCTACACCAATAAGAATACGCCAACTAGCCCTGGTGCTTAAATTTGCCTCTTAAAAGGTATAAAAAGTGTGTATTTATTCGTTCACAGTCTCTCCTCTTTCCTGTGTGCTAAGGGGGCTCCCCAATGCGTTGGATCAAAAAAAAAAAAATCCTCTTGTGGTTTGCAGCGATCGCAATCTCCGTGGTCTTTGTGAGTGAGGGTCTTTTGGTGGACTCCAACATTTGGTGCATTGGCTGGGAAGACCCTCCTCAGGAGGACCCAGACACTGCATTGGAGGGCTGCTTGAGCAAGGTAAAGTGGGATCCCTGTCTATCTTTCTGTCTGTCTGTCTGCCTGTCTGTCTTGTCAGTGTCCACTCTCTGTGTTTGCAATTTGTGTGGCCCGGTTGGTCTCAGGTTTGTGAGGCCAGGTAGGTCTCAGGTTCCGGTGTTGTTCTCATGAGAGAGACCCATCTGGGTGATCATTGTGACATGCAAATGTGCCAAGATGTCATGGGACAAGGGAAACTGGAGGAAGCTCCAGAATCCCACTGGGAGGGTGGATCAGAAGCAGTAGTCCTGGTCCCAGTAGTGGCTGGGAGGCAGCTACCGCCTGGTATGGATAGTATCATGCTTCTGTGGGAATCGAGTCTAGGACATCCTGTATTGGTTTTGTTTATCTTATTTGTGTTCTGTGGTATTATTGTAACTGCCGAGCTGTGGCCCCAGATGTTGTGGCTACTGAAGGGGTGGCCCCGGCCCTGGGCCCAGCTTCAGGGTTGGCTTTCAGGGGCCACCAAGCTATGTCCAGCTCCTGAGAGCACGACCAGCAGGTTGAAGCAGTGCAGCGGGCCCTAGTGGAGGTTCTGGGCCCTTATGAGCCTCTGTTGAGCCGGGTGCAGGCAGCCCTGGTTTGGGAGCAGCTGGACAGGAGCACCCTGTGGTGCAAGAGACCCAGACCCTCACTGACCCTACTAGGCAGGAATTCGTCAGGATGCTGGGCGGGGGGGGGGGGGGGGGTATCTCTCACTTGCCCTGCCCTGTTTTTTGTTGCTCTGGCTGCTTCTCATACTTACCTAATGATGTTTCACTTTCTCCTGCATCCTACCTGTTCTGCCTCTAGGCTTTGGCACCCCGGGTATTCACAGGGTGGGCCTTGTCTTCCCCACTTTCCCCCATTCCCCCACAATGCGCCAGAGATTCTGGTACCATCCCTTGTTGCTGGCAGTAAGCCAGAGTGCCTCTTGTTAGTGAGAGAAAGTGATTTCACTTTCAAATGTCAGTGGTCCAGTGAGGCAGGCTGCAAGCGCTGCTGGTGTGGGGCCCCAGGTGGCAGGCATTGCATTTCCTCCGACACCCCAAGTACCTCCTTGGGTGGCCTTACCATCCCTGTTCCCATCCCCCCTCACGTTCACCTATGGGCTGTGCCACATACAGGAGTTGGAGGTAGAGCAAGGTGGAGCGAGGCAGAGCAAGGCAAAGTGGGCAGAGCAAGCCACCCTGTTGCTGCTGCCCCAGGGTGCTGAGGGGTGCACCTGCTCTCCCCCCTCCTGCACCAATACTGACAGGAGAACCACCTCCTGATGCCAACACTTGCGGTCCATGAGGCCCTGCCATGCCTGACTGGGAGAAAAGGCAGAGAATTCTCTTAGAAGCTGGGAAGAACATCCTAGGCTAGAATGGGAGGCCCACTCACCTGCCTATCATGGATGCTGGGTTCATGGAAGGTTGGGAGCACCTGAAAGTCTATTGCCAGACTCTGATGGTGAGTCTCATCTCTGTGGGGTGGAAAGTGCTCCACCAATCTGAATGAGGTAAAAGGATGAAATTACAGAAGTTAGAAGGAAAGACAGGGTAAGTCAGTAAGAAAGTTAGCATAGGTCAATAAGAAAGTACTGAGGAGCAAGAAACGAAGAAAAGAAGGAAAGAAACTGAAAAGTTAGATAAGAAGTGAAGGAAGACAATATCAACAATAGCAAAGCTTCAGCAGACTCGGAAGAGATGGATGACAGTGGCAAAGAGATGAAGGTGATTAGAGAGAGATCTAAGATGGGAGAGGCAGGCAAAAGAAAGGTTTTCTATATAGAAATAGGAAATATGATCGACAGAAAGACAAAGCACAAGTGGTGAGATACAGGGATAGGCTGACAATGCCAGAGACCAGAGTTAGATTCAGAGATGTTTAGTGAGACAGAAGGACAAACCACGGCAGAGGCGAACTATGGGAGAGGTTGGGTGACAGGATGGGGACATGATAATTGGATAACATTCAAAGCAAGCAAAGACAAGGTGGAGGAGCAAAGGGGTGGAGAGAGAGAGAAAGAACATTGTATGAGATCTCCATTATAGTCAGGAAAACAGGAGCAAAGAGAGGTGAATAACAAAGGCTAGAACCTGACAAGGTGGCACATGCTGATAATGCTAGCACTTAGGAATGATATGCAGAAGGAACAGGAAGCCAGGGAATTAAAAAGGGAGAAGGAACAAGAGAGAAACTTGCATAAAATACTGACTACAGTAGTCAGGGACACTAGAGAGCTTAGTAAGACAGTACTGGGCAACTGCAGAGAGCCTTTGTCTAAAGATCAATATGCTTACTGTAAAGAAAAAGGTCACTGGATGAGAGACTGCCTCAAGAAAAAGAAGAGGGGCAATGGTAGCTTTCTGAAGCTAGAAAAGAGATTGTGTTTCATATTCCCCCACCGACAATTTAGAGAATTCCTGGGAACTGAAGGCTTTTGTAGATTATGGATTCCAGATTTTGCTGAATGTGAGGCCCCACTTTACCCACTCCCCAAGAGATAAACAGCCCTTCATATGGGGAAGTAAAGAACAACAAGCTTTTAATGTCAGCCCCAGGTTTGGGACTCCCGGATTTTACTAAGCCCTTCTATCTGTTTATGGCTGAAAACAGTGGTATTGCCAATGGGGTTCTAACTCAGAGATTGGGGCTCTGGAAAAGACCTGTGCCATAATTATCAAAAAAAAAAAAAAAAAAAAAAAAACAGAAAAAAAAAAGCAAAAAAAAAAAAAAAAAATTAGACCCTGTGGCTGCAGGATGGCCTACTAGTCTGCACATAGTGGCTGCTGTAACATTACTGGTCAAGGACACAAACAAATTGACTCTGGGACAGAACTGGGTGATCTCAGTGCCACATGCCCTAGGAAGTGTGGTTTGCCAGCCCCCTGACCAATGGCTAACACTCGCATGACACATTACCAGACTCTGTTGATCAACTCTGATAGAGTTACTTTTGCCTCCCCCTCCCCCCCAAGTCTGAACTCAGATACCCTGCTCCCAGACCTAGACATAGAGCCCCCTGTCCATGACTGTCAGCAAGTTCTTGCTGAGGCACATGGGTGGTGTAAAGATCTGGCAGACCAGCCACTAAAGGGCACAGATGTTACCTGCTTCACAGATGGGAGCAGCTGTCTAGAAGAAGGGAAGAGACATGCTGGAGCACCTGAGGTAGATGGACACCAAGTTTATCTGGGCATAGCCATACCAGAGGACATGTTGGCCCAAAAGGCAGAACTGATCACCTTTACTAGGGCCTTGGAATTAGGACGTGGAAAAAGACTCAACATCTACATGGATAGCAGGTACCTGTTTCCCCGGGTTGGCTCATGGCCCATGTAGTTCTGAACTACTCCAACCCAGAGTTACCAGTTTTAAGCCAACTTCCTCTTACCAATGTTACAAATTTTAATCATACCTAATAACTTATAAGCTAATAATTTATAACCAAACTCGGAGAACATATTTATACTTTTAAAACCAGTCAGAAACAAGAATAAAGTGTCTGCATACATTTACTTATTTAAACCAGACAAAATTCTTAATTTTTCTAGCTGTAATTTAAAGAGAGGAGCACCCTGTCACCTGCCAAATCCAATAATCACAAGCACAGAGATTTTTCTAGGAGAAACAGCCATCAGTTCCCTTACTATAGAACTTGAGAAGCCTCTGGCTGCTTTAAGAGTGGCTTTTCAGAAAAGCTCCTGGCAGGTTTTCTCCAGCTGTGCTAGACTCCTAACTATAGGTGTAGGGCTCCAAAGGCCAATTGAGACTGTTCTTTATTTATTTTTTTCTTTTTCACTTTTTCTTAAAATGAGTTAAAAATAAACATAGAGCTGAACAACCAGCAGGTAAAGTTTTAACCATTTTTTTCTATAGAATATGAAACACCACAGACAATTAATCAAACCACAAAATGAAAACATGGACTTAACATGAAAGTCAGTTTTGACGGACATGGACAGATTGGTGAGCCAAGGACAGACAATAGACAGAGAAGGAAGAAAACTAGATATCCCCAAAGGACCCAGTTATCCTACATAACAGACACAGAATGAAGCATTCCTCTAGTAGGAGCCAGAGAGGGGACAGGACATCTGACCTCCTGTCCCTAGGAGAGCTCTGAAACAGCTTACATTCATTTTCCTTCTCTCTAACAAAAAATAAATAAATAAAAATAAAAATGCAAGCAAATCATGTATTTTAACCTTTATCCCTCATGCCTTTAAACCCATTGTCAACCTTTCCACATATAATTCATGGTCATTCAATGTCTGTCCCAATGATCACCGCAAACTTGCCAGGATCCCTAGTCAAGGCGTCAGGTTCCCGCACAAGACTTCTTTCATATAAAATTTGTCAGCTTCAGTGATCTTCACTGGTCCCTTCTTGAGTCCCGTGTGCTGAGAGCCAACTGCCCTGGCCTGCAAGATTTAAGCAACAGAGTTCTTGAGGGGAGGGAGCTAAAATCACAAATTTAGAGATCAGAAGACACGAAGGAAGGAGGCAACATTTCAAGCATCATTTATTCAGGGGAAATGGGGGGCTTTTAAAACTGAAAACCACAAACGGAATTTGCTCAGGTACATGGGCCAAACTGGTGGTGCTAGGTCACACATAAATGTAAAAGAAATGTTCCCATTGTAAAAAGATTTGGAAAGGAATGCCCTCATTGTGAAAGCTCCAGGAAGGAGTGCACTCATTGTAAATGGAAAGGAATGTCCTCATTGTAAAATGTCCTGAGTCATGGAATGGAAGCAAGATAGTGGAAGAAGCAAAAGAGTGTTAATTGATGGCCGAGGGACCAGACTGGGATGCCAGGGACTTCTGGGCCCCAACAGTACCTCCCACAACAGGCTGGTCATGTGGCTGATGGGCTACAGGGTAATATCATCTTGCAAGAGAATGAGGGCATGTAATGAAGGGTGGGTGATTGGATGTCAAGAAAATCTGAAAGTATATTTTGCTCCCCAGTGCTGTGCTGCATGGTGGTAGGTTGGACTCTGTGACTTTATGGCCTATCCTTGCTAGGCAGACCTTGTTCTGTCTTCCAATTCTTTGTTACACTGCCTAGATTTGATTTGATTTGATATGATTTTTTATGAGTCCTAGTTGTAAGACAGCTTTGAACACTAAGCCAGCCATCAAGCTAGAATGAGCAAAGGACTGCTATCTCTTCTTTCCCTGACTGATATAAGAACACCATTAAAAAGTATGTATTTCCCAACTGACAGAGTGTGTAGAAATATTGGGCAGTGAGCTGTGTACAGGCAGGGTGGTCCCTGGTCAAGCACAGGCTTTGAATTCCAGTGACCCTGTAGATGACTTCTGCCTATAAGGAAAGGCATGTTTTAGGCCACACCCCCTGGGCCTCTGGCTCCTGTAGCAGCTACATCTTCACATATACCCCCACCTCCACCCCCACCCCCGCAGAGAGGTGTGTGGCTATTAGTCATGTAGGACAATACCCCAATGTCCCTGGTATTCTGTCTGGATTCCACCCCCACAGTCAGTTGGCAACAGGTAGTCCTGGCCCACTATAAAAGGGGATGTTTGCCCCCTCCTTTCTCTTACTTTTACTAATGCTTTCCACTTGCTTCTCTCTTGCCCTCTTACTCCCCCACTGACAGCATTCATTTCCCACCTCTCTCCATGTGGCCATGGCTGGCCTCTTCTACCCTACTCTCTCCCTCTCTCTGCCTTTCTACAATAAACACCTTAAAATCATGGACTTCCTCTTCTCATGGGGATCTACTGTGCTGGAGCAGTGGAGGAGGTCTTCCTCTAATGAGCTGCATTTCTAATCTCCCTTTTTGGCATCCTTGCATTCCCAGACATGGCACCAAACCAAGCCATCCCACCCATCTGAGCAAACTAAGGACTTTCCTCCCTGTGGGACCAGCTGGAGCACTCTCATTCTTCCCTTTTCCCTTTTGCATAGGCCCAGAGCCTGCCTGTATGTCCTCACTCTATTCTCAGCTCTTCCATGATATCCAGCAGTGTCTGTCTGCGGTGCCCAAGAGCTGGAACCTGCCATCTCTGTCCTCTGTGCAGTTCCAGGAGCCTTACTCCAGCAGTTCTGCAGGTACCATAGACTTTGGCTCCCAACCCCTGGAGTGGGATCCTGCAGCTTCTCACAGCCCGATGCCCACCCAGCAGTGGAGTGAGATTGTGCACAGTAAGAATTTTTGTATCCTGCCTAACCCAGAGGCCTAAACCCTGAGCAGACATGGGAACCCATTTTAACCATATTGAGAGAATCCTAAAATCTCTTATTTGTAGCAGGAACAGCAGGGTTGCTTCTATGTAAATGCTGGGGGCCAAACAACTTCAGAAGCATCTTTTGCAGGAGGACCTAACTGAGGGCTGCCTGAGAGAGTAAGGTTTGCTGGTGCAAATAATGCCAGCCAATGAACTGCTGCTTAAAATAGATACTTTCTTGGAACCAATGGGTGAGTTGGTGGAAGGTATTAAAGCAGCTTACAGCAGTGCTCAGTGAGCTTGCTACATCATTTATTACCTGCTCCTGGAGTCTGTATTGCTGACACTGCACCAACCTGCACCAACACTCAAGAACAGGTAGGGTCAGGTAGAGAGCTCTCCATGGCACAGGCAACATTTATTTTCAGTATACAATATGAAATTAACATTTAACATTTGACAAAATCTATTAATATAGTATGTAACTTACTACTAATTTAATTTGTATTGTTCAAATAGTAAAGCTAAAATGTTTAAGAACATTTTTGAATGAACTTTACAATGAACTAATAGATTTATATGTTAGTTTCTCAACAATATTAAATATATAAATTGTTAATTTTTTAACCTTATTTACTATAGATTTGAAATATTAAAAACAAAGTAAATATCAATAATTTATTTTTAGAAAATACTAAGACTAAAAACAATTTTTAACTATGGTTATAAAACTAAATTTGTAACAGTGTCTTTTGTTTGCTTGATGTAAACGTCATTTTAGAACACTTACTTACTGAATGGTCACCCTTTCTAGATCTTTCTGAACTCTGAAGGGCTACTTGAACTCAGCTGTTCTGACCAAAACTCCTCTCCAAGATGATTGATCCAATCTGGCTTCTCTCAGATTCTTACTGAATTATTCTACATGGCCTTGTCCCATCCTTGGCAATTTGTGCTTATCTTCTGTCTTCTTATCTTCTGGCTTCAACTCCCTCTTCTGACCTGCACTGAACTGCATAAACTCATGAGAGTTCCCAGGAACTAAACCACCAACCACAGAGTACCCATGGAGGGACCCATGGCTCCAGTTGCATACATAGCAGAGGCATCAATGGAAGAGGAGGCCCTTGGTCCTGTGGAGGCATAGGGGAATACTAGGGCAGTGAGGAAGGAGTGGGTGGGTGGGGGAACACCTCATAGAAGTGTGTGTGGGGGGGTAGAATAGGGGGTTTGTTGAGGGGAAACTGTGATGGAGAATAACATTTGAAATGTAAATAAATAACCAACACAAAAAGAAGGAACACAACAGAAATAAACTGAATGGACTTCCAACTCCCCTATTTCTTTCTATATTGAACTTAAAATATCCTCCCTTTCTTGTGCTTATGAGAGGCATATCACATCTCAGGCTCATTTTGCCAAATCTTTCTCTGATTCCTCACTTCGTCTTTCCTCAATTAGACATCACTTTCAAACATGGATGTTTCTTTTTACAAATTAACCGTACTTAGATTGCTTGGTATTAAATGTATGTACTACCGGTGTGTCTGTATTTCAGCTAGAGCAGCCACATTGCTGAATTAAAATTGCTCTACAAAATTAGAAAAGAATAATTGTGCAATGATGTTACGACAATTAAGTAAATAGTAAGTGCACACACACACACACACACACACACACACACACACACACACACACACACAAACACATCTATTCCACTCTACACATCATGTTCCAATCACATACATATGCACATTGTGTACCACATACACATTCATGACATCACTAAAAGGCAACTACTGGTTAGTTTTTAAGAAAATAAGATATTTAAATATAGCCTGGATGGATACATGTTTTGAGTAAATCTAGCATTCATTAAAATACCTTTGAACTTTTGGCTCCTATTCAAGCACCATGTCTGCCTAGATGCTGCAATGCTTCCTGTGATGATAATAATGAACTGAACCTCTAAAACTAATTAAATTAAATTCATTTAAATATTAACCCTTGTAAGAGTTGCCTTGGTCACAATGTCTCTTTACAGAAATAAAACCTAAACTAAGACAGAATTTGAGTGATTAGTTCAAAGAACAACTAGACATCAACTAGATTCAGACTTTTGTATATTGTCACATTTGATGTCAGAGATGAACATGAAGGAATAATTCAGTCTGCTTCTAAAATTAGAGCCCTAAAAACACTCCACTACTTAACTAAAGCTAATTACTAGAATCATGTTAAAACTAGAAATAACTAATTATTATTGCATTTTTTCATAATAATGTAAAAGTTCTGTTTTACTTTTCACAATGTACACATACTGATTGATGAGAATTTGTTTAGCATTCTTCTTTCTAGACACAGATAACTTTTGCTTCTTCATGAAAGAGTATGTTATAAATGTAGGCTGCTCAAATCCACTGTCATTGCTTGTCTAGTTCCCATGTATAAGTCATACCGAAAGACTACATCTCTGCAACATCTATTTATTTAATAGATATTTTCTTTATATACATTTTAAATGATATCCCAAAAGTTCCCTGTACTCTCCCTCCGCCCTGCTCCCCTACCCACCCATTCCTGCTTCTTGGCCCTGGCATTCGTCTGTACTGGGGCATATAAAGTTTGCAATACCAAGGGGCCTCTTTTCCCAGTGATGGCCGAATAGGCCATCTTCTGCTAGATATGCAGCTAGAGATGTGAGCTTTGAGGGTACTGGTTAGCTCATATTGTTGTTCCACCTATAGGGTTGCAGAACCCTTGAGCTCCTTGGGTGCTTTCTCGAGCTTCTCCATTGGGGGCCCTGTGTTCCATCTTATAGATGACTGTGAGCATCTACTTCTGTATTTGCCAGGCACTGGCATAGTCTCATATGAGACAGCTATAACAGGGTCCCTTCAGCAAAATCTTTCTGGCATATGCAATAGTGTCTGGGTTTGGTGGCTGATTATGGGATGGATCCCCTGGTGGGTAGTCTCTGGATAGACCATCCTTTCGTCTTAGCTCCAAACTTTTCTCTGTAACTTCTTTCATTGGTATTTTGTTCCCTCTTCTAAGGAGGAATGAAGTATCCACCCACTGGTCTTCCTTCTTGATTTTCTTGTGTTTTGCAAATTGTATCATGGGTATTCTATGTCTCTAGGCTAATATCCACTTATCAGTGAGTACATATCTTATGACTTCTTTTGTGATTGGGTTGCCTCACTAAGGATGATATCCTCCAGATACATCCATTTGTCCAAGAATTTCATTAATCCATTGTTCTTAATAGCTGAGTAGTACTCCATTGAGTAAATGTACCACATTTTCTGTATCCATTTTTCTGTTGAGGGACATCTGGGTTCTTTCCAGCTTCTAGCTATTATAAATAAGGCTGCTATGAACATAGTGGAGCATGTGTTCTTATTACCAGTTGGAACTTCTTCTGGGTATATGCCCAGGAGAGGTATTGCTGGGTCTTCCAGTAGTATTATGTCCAAATTACTGACGAACCTCCAGACTGACTTCCAGAGTGGTAGTACAAGCTTGCAATCCCACCAGCAGTGGAGGAGTGTTCCTCTTTCTCCACAATCTCGCCAGCATTTGCTGTCACCTGAATTTTTGATCTTAGTCATTCTGGCTGGTGTAAGGTGGAATCTCAAGGTTGTTTGGATTTGCATTTCTTTGATGATAAAGGATGTTGAACATTTTTTCAGGTGCTTCTCAGCCATTCGGTATTCTGCAGTTGAGAATTCTTTGTTTAGCTCTGAACCCCATTTTAATAGGATTATTTGAATTTCTGGAGTCCAGCTTCTTGAGCTCTTTGTATTTATTGGATATTAGTCCCCTATCAGATTTAGGATTGGTAAAAATCCTTTCCCAATCTGTTGGTGGCCTTTTTGTCTATTTACAGTGTCTTTTGCCTTATAGAATCTTTGCAATTTTATGAGGTCCCATTTGTCAATTCTTGATCTTACAGCACAAGCCATTGCTACTCTGTGTAGGAATTTTTCCCCTGTGCCCATATCTTCAAGGCTTTTCCCTACTTTCTCCTCTATTAATTTCAGTGTCTCTGGTCTTATGTGAAAATCTCTGATCCACTTAGACTTGAGCTTTTTACAAGGAGATAAGAATGGATCAATTTGCATTCTTCTACATGATAACTGCCAGTTGTGCCAGCACCATTTGTTGAAAATGCTGTCTTTTTTCCACTGGATGGTTTTAGCTCCCTTGTCAAAAATCAAGTGACCATAGGTGTGTGGACTCATTTCTGGGTCTTCAATTCTATTCCATTGATCTACCTGTCTGTCACTGTACTAGTACCATGCAGTTTTTATCAAAATTGCTCTGTAGTACAACTTAATGTCAGACATGGTGATTCCACCAGAGGTTCTTTTATTGTTGAGAATAGTTTTTCTATCCTAGGTTTTGTTTTTATTTTTCCAGATGAATTTGCAAATTGCCCTTTCTATCTCAGTGAAGAATTGAGTTGGAATTTTGATGAGGATTGTATTGAATCTGTAGATTGCTTTCAGCAGGATAGCCATTTTTACTATATTAATCCTGTCAATCCATGAGCCTGGGAGATCTTTCCACCTTCTAAAATCTTCAATTTCTTTCTTCAGAGACTTCAAGTTCTTATCATATAGATCTTTCAATTTCTTAGGTAGAGTCACACCAAGGTATTTTATATTATTGTGACTATTGTGAAAGGTGTTGATTCCCCAATTTCTTTCTCAATCTGTTTATCCTTTGTGTAGAGAAAGGCCATTGATTTATTTGAGTTGATTTTATATCCAGCTACTGCACTGAAGCTGTTTATCAGGTATAGGTGTTCTCTGGTGGAACTTTTAGGGTCATTTATATATACTATCATATCATCTGCAAAAAGTGATATTTTGACTTCTTCATTTCCAATGTGTATCCCCTTGATCTCCTTTTGTTGTCAAATTGCTCTGCTAGAACTTCAAGTACTATATTGAATAGGTAGGGAGAAAGTGGGCAGCCTTGTCTAGTCCCTGATTTTAGCGGGATTGCATGGAGTTTCTCTCCATTTAGTTTGATGTTGGCTACTGGTTTGCTGTAGATTTCTTTTATTAGATGTTTTCTTCATTTATTTTCAAATGCTATCTGAAAAGTTCCCTATACACTCCTCCTGTCCTGCTCCCCTACCCACTCACTCCTACTTTTTGGCCCTGGAGTTCCCCTGTACTGGAGCATATAAACTTTGCAAGACCAAGGGGCCTCTCTTCCCAATGATGGCTGACTAGGCCATCTTCTGCTACATATGCAGCTAGAGACACAAGCTCTGGGGTACTGATTAGTTCATATTGTTCTTCCACCTTTAGGGTTGCAGACCCCTTCAGCTCCTTGGATAATATCTCTTAGATTCGTTGGAGCTGAAGTTATGTTCTACTCATCTGTCATCCAGAGGTGATCCTGAGGTCCTGTGGCATGGATAATACTCTAGGGTCCTTGGTGGCCTCAGGCATGTTCAGAAGGAAGATGTCCAGAGTGGCCCTGACAGGAACAGATCCAAGCCTCTGGTCAGGTGGGGTTCATTTGTCCCTGTTCCTGCTGGTATAAGTCCGGAGCTAATTGCTACATTTCACTCACCCTTGATTCCAAGGTGATCGGGAGATCCTGCGGTGTGGCGAGTATTCTGGAGCCCTTAGAGGCCTCCACTGGGTTCAGAAGGAAGATGGGGGTCAAAAGGACACATTTTACCATGTGAATACATTAAAAAGGATATTGGGTGCCATTTTAGCACTATTTGGATAATACTTTCAAATTATAATTTTCAGAGATTGTATGAAATTTTTACAAACTTTCCTTTCTACATTAATTATATACTTTCAGTAGAAAGAACATGCCTTATTAACTGAGAGGGGGAATTTAAATATTAATTTATTTCCTTAAATGATGTGTTTTCAGAACAAGTAGCTGATGTAGTAATAGCCATGAATACTATCAAAAAAGATTCTTGTTTCTTTGAACATTACTAATGCATCACTGATGTTTAAGTTATTCATGTACCAGATATCAGCATTGTCCTTACTGCTCAGTAGAGTAAGATTTTGCACATTGGAGTGCCTTTAAATCATATCTTACATATGTTTTATATACCTTCCTTTCTGTTCTCTTGGTAAACAGACAATATTTCCTGATGTTAAATCTCATACACACCTCAGTTCACATAATCAGTTATTATTGTAGAAAGAAGAATCCAAAATGTAGTCATTTCCCTACATCCCAACCAGCAATTGTCTTCTTGATTTTGGCCATTCTGGCTTGGGTTAAATTGGAATCTCAAAGAATTTCATAGTAATTTTAATTTTCAGTTCTCTCCTGGCTAATATTAAGCACTTTAAAAATATTTGTTAGCCATTTGTTTTGAGAAGTTTGTTCAGAAATATATCCCACTTTTTCTCTGGAGTATGTGTCTTCTTGGTAAATTTTGTTGTTATTATTCTTTCTATATTATAGATACTATTTTATTCTGTTTTATGTTTACCTGGTAGGTAATTGTCCCATTCTGTCAGTCTTCCTTCCACATGATTAGTTGATTACCATGCTGAAAGAAAGTCATTTTTTATGAGGTCTTATGTTGCCCATTGTTGGTTTTATTTCCTGAGTCACTGGGGTTCTAATTATAATGTCCTTACTTCTGCCTATGAGTTCAATATCCACCCTTGGTTTTTCTG